>NW_015515834.1:4075-5152 GCF_001515645.1 Sinocyclocheilus grahami | reverse complement strand
GACATTCTAATTTGAGAAGCACCTGTATATATAACCTTGCTATGTTTACTGCATTAAGCTAACTGGGACTTGTCATAGTACTTGCATACCATTGCTCTTTTGTTGCAAAAATGTAGAAAACAGAATAAATAAGTAAAGTCTGGAAATAAAATATTACTCCCAGTCTACACTGAAATGAATGTGATGTGAAAAGAGCCCATTATGATCAGTGATACGGTGCACACTGGAAGACACATGCATCATTTTCAATAATGGCACAAATGGATTATTTAGCATTTCTTTATTGAACTGAATACAGCGATTAAATTTACAGTGGGTGCACATCACAGTTTAGTCAGCAACAAGACACCCTGCACAACATAACAGCAGTATAGATCACAATAACCAGTATGCGTTAGCTCCTAAAAGGAATGGAAGAATAAATGAAAATGAAAAAGAAAAACCAAAACCGCAGCCAAGTATGTGCAACTCTCTTCAAGGTTCGCCACATCTCTTTATTTCAGTTTATGTAAAGAGCCTTGCAGAATTGACACTGACAGTGCATAAATAAAACGAGTTAATAGGAAGACAGTGTACAAAACCAAAACAGCTTAGAACATACTTACCTAGAACTTTCCTGCTAAAACCATAAAAAAGAAAGAAAAATCAGGAGTCGGTACTTGAGCAGTTTGCAGGCCTTCTGTCAGTGTGTAATAAGATACTCCTCTGTTTAGCGTGCTCACATTGCATGTTTTGAAAAAGAGGACATTTTCTCTATCGGTGATCCGGGGAATGCATCCGCCACTCAGATTGAAGTCATGATGACAGAAAGCTAAAATAGGTCAAGAAGCACATAACCTAACTAAAAAAAGCCCCTATCTGTGATGATTACGTTTATATATTTTCTGAATTATTGTAAGACTGCCCCTTCTCATTTCAGACCCCACTTTTTTTTCATAAAGTCCACCTCAGTTACAGAAAAGTCCTTTAGAAGCAGAGAAACAAACAAAACGAAAGTGGAGCCAACCAACATCAATTTAGTCAGACGATGGGAAAGGGGGAGGAGTCTCAGTGGAGCAGCTTTGTGCATCCTGCTGT
>NW_015515834.1:2119-2577 GCF_001515645.1 Sinocyclocheilus grahami | reverse complement strand
ATATGACTAAAACAGTGTTTGCTGTCAAAATTAACACTGGTTCTAGGTGAGCAATTATTTTCAGGGAAACGCACGGCGAGCATAGTTCCAGGCAGCTCTTGACCGCATTACATGTCCATATCACTTCGCCAAACGATTGGAGTTATTTCAAAGGTCCTTACAGCCTAAAACAGCAAACGAAACAAAACACTGGACAAGCAAATAAATATGGTAAATAGGATAAAAATGACAGATCATTTTCATGTTTTTGCCACAAAATTACGTTTTAATATGGAGCACCCCTAGTTAAGATCTGCGGATCGGGTGGGTCGGGTAATAATAAAATGCATTCTGATTATTTGCGGGTGGGTTAAATCATTAATGATGCAAGTATTAACTACATTTTCTAAATTATGAACGCGTTTTAAATAGGTTACAGAAATTGAATAAACTGTAAATTACCATTAAAAGTTATTCAA
>NW_015515834.1:0-208 GCF_001515645.1 Sinocyclocheilus grahami | reverse complement strand
TGCAATTTATAAACTTTAGTGACGATGTGACACTGCCTCGTTTGTGGCAATTCCTGTCAACTGTGCAGCTCGCTTATAGACAGACGCGATGGGGTGATTTGAAGACATTTGCATATTTTAAGAGAGCGCGCGGTGATTCACTCTCGCTGTTTGTAAAATTACATCTCTCACAAGGTTTTCAAATTACTTTATAAGTTATTTAATGAAG
>NW_015515833.1:4834-5152 GCF_001515645.1 Sinocyclocheilus grahami | reverse complement strand
CACACACACAAACACACACACAGTCGCATTCACATGCAAATGATGCTTTAATCTGAGCCATCTAATAGACCACCATGGCAACAGAGATACAGCACTAATGAGGAAGAGGTACAGGTTAATGGCAGTGCGGCGCATGAGCGACTCTCTCTCTTCCTCACACACACTTTGCAGCAAAATCCTTATGAACACCAAACCTCCTTATAACACACATCATGCATTAAGAGAGGATGCTGTTAAAAGCCATGTGAAGTGTTAAGAGGCCTGTCAGTCTCACCTTGTCACTGTGTGTTTGACATTACAGCAGACCCGATGCTCATT
>NW_015515833.1:0-569 GCF_001515645.1 Sinocyclocheilus grahami | reverse complement strand
GGGGCTCCTTATCATTGCTAACGCTAACGATGGATGCCTCCCTCATGGGCTGGGTAGTGGTCATGAGCGGCCACTGCACCCAGGGTCTGAGGGAAGGCTGCCATCTCTCCTGACACATCAACTGCCTGGAGATGTTAACCGTGTTTCGTGCACTGAAACACTTTCTCCCAGACCTGAGAGGCCATCATGTGCTTGTTAGCACAAACCACACATCGGTGGTCTCTTACATCAACCACCAGGGGGGTCTGCGTTTGTGCCCCATATACAAGCTGGCTCGCCAGATCCTTCTGTGGGGGCCGAGTATAGTTCTCGAACCTGGTGGCCCTTCTCGACGGCTCTCCTTTCTCAGGTGGGGAGCTCCTTCCTTCACCCCTGCCCGGAGTTATGGAAACTGTGGGTGTGGCCCACAGCTCATAGCTTCCGGTCTCTCAACTGAGGTTGTTGAGACCATGCTCCAGTCCAGAGCTCCCTCCACAAGGAAACTGTACTCCTTGAAGTGGAAAGGAGGTTATCTTTGGCCTATGAGTCCTCTGACCTCCCTTCATCTTTTGGGGTCAGAGAGCTCTCTA
>NW_015515832.1:4722-5152 GCF_001515645.1 Sinocyclocheilus grahami | reverse complement strand
TTCAGAATACAATTAATTTATGAAATATGCTTAAAAACGGCCCTTTGACTCCTGTTAAGAAAACTTCAAATAGGACTAAGAAGTGACCTTGAAATTTAGGAAATTGTAGGTTGTTCTGTAATTTTGATTTCCACTATTAGGCCGGTGGTTTGAATGTTGTGGCTTATCAGTCAATGTCTTTCACAGGATTATAGGTTAAGTACTAGCATTCTACCATTCATCAAAGATATTTTACTCTGCTAGTGTTGTGGGCCAGAATAAACTACAATGTATTGTAAGTCTATGCTCCCTGCCAGTTTCGTGCCATTACAGTTGTAACTGATAAAACTCTGCAAATGAGTGTGCAGCCACATCAAGACCAGCAGAGGTCAGTATAACAATTTAAATCAGGGGTGTCAAACTCAATTCCTGGAGGGCCAGAGCCCTGCAG
>NW_015515832.1:0-1033 GCF_001515645.1 Sinocyclocheilus grahami | reverse complement strand
TTTTTTTTACATTGAGACTGTCATTATCTTTAAAACAATAATAAAAAAACACTGAAAAATGTAATCTTATAAATAGCAAATAAAAATCGATTTATATTTATTTATTTATTTTAATATCAGCCATTTATCAGTTATTGACCATAAAATGAAAAAAAAGATGTATTATACTGATTTTCATGTAATATAAGTTACATGAAATATTATATTATATAAGAAATATTATATAAGTTTCTATTATTTATATATAGTTATTATATTATTTATTATATAGTTATTATATATTATATATATATATATAGTTATTATATTATATATATATATAGTTATTATATTATGTAAGTTTCTGGTGCTACATATGACGAGTCGTCAATGTGTTAGCTAGCAAATAATTGAAGTTTACTGTTTGCAATCCTACCATGTGTCTTTTTAAGCCTCTAGTACATTGAAGAGCAGGTGCACAGTTAAATGAGCCCCATTATCTGATCAGTAGCAAGTGTGTGAAAATGCCTTTTAGGTCTGGGGTCAGCTGCTGCAAGACCAACTAGGCAACTATGGAAAGAAGGTGGCACCTCATAGTGTTCTATATTCTGTGACAGGCTTTTTCAGAACCACATTCAGTGCTCTCCAGATTTCCAGGAACATAAAATGGAGTTCTAGAGCAAATCACAAGTTACGTCATGACAAAGAGCTTAATCAGTTCTTGTTATTCATGGAAAGTTCTGGACGTGCAAAAGGGTGGTCGCTTTGACTGACATTTTCCTAGAAGACACACTGCTAATGGAAATGATTCAGGCTGTTAATACTAAATGTCATTTAAGGCATTATACTATCTCTAATAATAAATACACTCGAATAAAGTTTATGCATTTAACACAATGGGTCGATTGGCAGGTTGAATTGACATGCTAGTCTGTTTCATAACATGAAAGTGATGGAAATAAAAAATGGCTTGAAATAGTTAACAAAAATAAAACAAAAGTTGAGCCAGTTTTACTTACAGTGTGTTTAAAGTGAGCACATGACAGTAATGGGT
>NW_015515831.1:2743-5152 GCF_001515645.1 Sinocyclocheilus grahami | reverse complement strand
CCCTCTGTGCCCGTCTCTGATCCTCAGACCGAGATGGGCCAGGACTCCTGTGTTGTTCAGGCTCAGACCTGGACCTTCGTGGAGCACCGCCATTGTGTGCAACGAAGCAACAGCCTGACCTGCTGCTGCGTAAGCCCTGCCATTCAAGCTAGATGTATCCTGAAGGGGCTTAGATGGTCAGGAGGGAGTCTTAAGAGAGGATGCCTTACCATAGAGAGATAGCTAGCCAGCGTCTCTTCTACGGTGACATCTTCTCATAGCTGTTTTCGCGGATCACCTAGACGTTCGCATAACTCGTATGCTGGAATCGATGGATGCGTAAGGAAAATGGCCTCTTCCATTCCTTCTCGATCTCTGTATGGAGATCAGAAAGAAAGGAAGGCTCACCTGAGCTGGAGGGTTACGGCCAGAAAGATAGCGCTCATCGAGACGACCTTGCTACGTCACTTTCTTGGCCCGCTTCCATGGCAAGTCAAGCCTCGCTGTGGCGTGATCCATAACTTCCAAAAACTCATCATATGCAGGGCAGCAGGATTGGGAAGGCTCAGCTTCTTTGTCCTCCTCAGACATCTCCTGCTCTTCCTGGGTCGAACTCAGCAGAGCACTGGCCCCTGGATCAGATGACTTGCTAGTGCTCACCATAATGAAGGAATAAAGATCGCTCTTACCACGGAAATACATGCTTCAAACAAAATGGTCAGTGAAGACGAAGAAGTGGATGATGTGCTCTCCCGGCGCCTATTTATACTATAGTCGCACTGGTAGTGATGTCATGGGCTGTCGCCGGCCAACGTGTTGTTGATGTGTTTTTTTAAATGTATGCTTCAGACACGGGTCACGACGAGGCATCCCCCATAGCGACCCCTAGAGGACGCAGTTCGAAGTTCCCTTGGAAGGGAACTCAGCTTTGCCATCACAGCAATAAATTACATTCTAAAATATATTAACATAGAAACTTATTACTTAAAAGTTATTTTAAATTGTCACAATATTAGTGTTTTGCTGTTTGACCAAATAAATGCAGCCTTGGTGAGCATAAGAGACTTCTTTCAGAAACATTAAGAAATCTTACCAATCCCAATTGTTTGAATGAGTGTGCGTTAATGATTTGTTTCTTACTCAACAGCCGTGGTAACTCTCCTTGATGAGGGATCTATTAGTGAACAATCTAGTTCTGAAGGACACTGTACGAAGCCCTCATTCAAGAGTATCTACTACACCACTCTGGAGTTGTTCAAATTTACGATTGGCATGGGAGATCTGGAGTTCACAGATCAGTATCAGTATATAGAGGTCTTCTATGTGCTGCTAATTCTGTATATAGTGATGACTTACATTTTGATGCTGAACATGCTGATCGCTCTGATGAATCAAAGAGTGGAGGAGATGTCTGTAGAGAGCACCAGCATCTGGAAACTACAGGTGAAATCAAAGGCAAAGTTAAAGCTGTCTACCAATTTTTGCAATAAACATACAATGTAAATCCTTTAAATGATTCAGTGGGCAAAATGGCTGTAATGGTTTGGCATTTTTGTTTGTTATTCATTGTTATTCACAGCGTGCAATCACCACCTTGGACATGGAGTGGATTCTTCCCCACTGTCTGAAGACAAGGCTGCGCTCCGGGGAAGAGAAGGATCTAGGCGGGGAGCAGGAGCCTGATCGACGCTGGTGTTTCAGGTGACCCTGCTGGCTTTCACCCGAAACCACAAGATCTAAAGTCTGCATTTGCCTCCTATTTAAAAATGGATGATTCATTTTGAAAAGAGGATATTAGCATGCATACACAAACATTATACATAATAATGCACACTTACCCTGTATTGATCTGTGTTTACTGTCAAACACACTTAAGTGAAACCATGAGCAATAATTGAAGCATGGGTCCTCTTTCTTTCAGTGTGGAGGAAGTCAACTGGAACCAATGGAACAGAAACCTGGGTGTAGTTACCGAGGATCCTGGGAAATGCATGCCTGTACCTTCCCCAACTAAACTTCAGAGAGGTAGTCAGTGTTAAATGTGCGTGTGTGTGTGTGTGTGTGTGTTATTTTAATCTTACATCATATAATTTGTATTGGTTGCAGAGCCCAGCCGGCGTGGACTCCTGCAAACGTTCAGTAAACGTTGGACACAGAGACCACAACGCAGAGATGTACAGGAGCTGAGTCCTCTAGCTGAGGCCTCTAGCTCCGTATAATGATGCATTTATAATCTGTAATCTATTGCAATGTATTTTACAATTCCCTTTCAGTCCAACTGGTGTAGGAAAAATTACATATTATGACTGGTTTAAAACTTGAAAAATAAATAAATAAATAAATAAAGAGTTGACACATATATTGGTGACGTAAAAATGTGCTAGATAATGAGAATGACCCTTTAATAATAATAATAATAATAATAATAAT
>NW_015515831.1:0-1511 GCF_001515645.1 Sinocyclocheilus grahami | reverse complement strand
GCCGTAAAACAGTGATTCTGTCCTAATTCCCTTACATATTAATGGTGGAGTTCCCTTTAAAATCTTAAATGATTCCCTTTGAGCTAAATTATTGACCTGTTTATCTTACAGAGTAGATCAGGATTTAGGCACGTACACGGTCTCGGCCGGAGAATGATGCTGCAGTCATCGGGTCCAAAGCGAATACAATCGCTGTCCACAGAAAATGCATGTAAATCCCCTATGCGCTTAGCCGAAGCAAGGGCAAAAAGGAGTGCAGTTCGAGGCTCGAATGATGGCTGTGAAAGAGCTATTAACACCACCTCTTGGTCCCAGGGTGGGGCTGAAGGCGGATGCAGGGGATGCAATCTCCTTACCCCTTAAGAAATCTCAACACCAGCACATGCCTACTGATCGATTACCCGCCCAGCGGGGAACGAAATGAGGCAATAGTGGCCACATAGACTTTCAGAGTTGACGGTAGAGATCCACTATCCAGCCTGTACTGTAGAAAACGCAGAACATCCGACACAAAGCAAGCAGCGGGGTCGATATGCATCACGGCACCATTTCACAGACACTCCCCATTTTAGGGCATACAAATGTCCCAAGGAGGGTGCCCGCACCTCCAAAAGCGTGTCAAGCACACGAGAATGCAGGGTGCTCAGCTACTCTGATATCCCCAAAGCAGCCACACATGAAGGCTCCATAACTCCGGGTTCGGGTGCCACACCAAGCCACTCGCTTGAGACAGCAGATCCATCCTGATAGGGATCGGCCAGGGCAGCATCACCAGCAGCTCTGTCAGGTCCGGGAACCAAGGTTGGTTCGGCCAGCTTGGGGCCACGAGTATCACTGAAGCCCCCTCCTCTCTGATCTTGCATAACACCAGTGGCAATATCTTGATCAGGGGAAACACGTACAGTCTGGCTGCTGGCCAAGGCGACGTCAGAGCATCCCCTTCCAGCGGAAAGTGAGACAGAGAGAAGAACAGCGGGCAATGCGTATTATCGCTCATCGCAAACAAATCCACCTCTGCTCTTCCGTAGCGGGTCCAAATAATCCGAACTGACGGGTGCAACCTCCACTCTCCTTGAGGAATCCCTTTCCTCGAAAGCATGTCCGCCCCACGGTTCAGGAGACCGGGGATGTGCGCTGCTCTGATGGAGATAAAGTGACGGTCCGCCCACCGCAGGAGATTCGCTGCCTGCTTGTACAGCGCCCTGGAGTGCACACCTCCTTGGTGATTTATGTACGAGACCAAAGATGTTGTTGATGCGAATCAGTACATGCCGCTGTTACAGCTGCAGTCAAAAAACCTTTAGAGCTAAGAACACTGCTTCCAGCTCCAATCGGTTTATGTGCCACCGGCTCTGGGGTTCTGCCCACAGCCCCAAGGCTTGCCCTTGCACACTGCTCCCCAGCCGTGAGTTGATGCGTCCGTCATGACCACAACGTGCAATGTCACCAAGCCCAGGGGAACCCCTCCGGCTGAAGAGATCTGGGTTGCGCCATGGCCTCAGAGCTTCGAT
>NW_015515830.1:3463-5152 GCF_001515645.1 Sinocyclocheilus grahami | reverse complement strand
GTTTTTGTTTGCATAATATGTGTGTGTACTGTGTATATTTATTATTTATATAGAAAGAGACACACATATAGCACTAGTAATAACCTAATGTGTTTTCAGATAGAAAAGTAAAAACTTTCTGAACCACTAAAATGTGGTATTGTAACATTACTTCTGACTGAACCAATAGGAAGCTTTTTAAAATATTATCATGATTATATTTTGACTGACTGGGTCACTGTGTCATTCCTTTAAAGCTCCAATGAGGGTTTTTTTATTAGTAGAGTTTAGCTTCAGCAAGTTCCAACACACTTGCCTGGAGGTCTCTAGTGAGTCTGAAGACCTTGATTAATGGATTCAGTTGTGTTTAGTAAGGGCTGGAGCTAAACTCTGCAGGACAGTGGCCACCTAGGAAAAGGTTTGGACTATAGATTATTCAACTGCTCCAGACATGTCTGACATCTTGGAACGGTCAACGTGTTGTCACTTACATTAAAAATCAATGATTTTTTCAAGATGCCATAACATTGCGCAGCCTCTGGTTGTAAAAACCTCTCAGATTTAAATTACCAAAGAAATTAGATAACCTTTCACAGTTGAGAATGTGTTGGTTTGAGCTTTTCATATGTATAAACTCAATATTACAGGTTTTTAAACTACGGTTTACTTTTTAATGTCACGTTAGCCAAAGCCTTCGTCGTGATGTATTGTGTTAGCTTAACAAAATCATCTACTGCATATTATTGCATATCTGAATATTCATACATGTGTATAATAACTATGGTTGTAGATGTACAGTCAACTTGCATCAACTTGTGAGTGTTCTCGGAGTCAGACAACCTTTGACTGTTCCAATATGGCGGATGGCTTATGTATAGCTGCCAATAGAAACAGCCACTAATGAAGCATGTACATATATCTATGGTTTAGACACCCCTGTTTTTATCATTAGACATTTTACACACAAAAAATAGAAGTATTAAGACTATGTTTAAAATTGTGTATATTCACATTATGTATTTTCAGACGACGATTACCTGTGTGTACCTTTAAACTACTAGTATATACTTTAATATACTTGACTACTTGACTGACTAGTGATGAGGGAGCTCAGGGTCACAAAGCCTGGTCCTATAGAGGAATAGATAGCACCTCTGTGGATTTTGATTGAATTATTGCCACTCTTTCTTTAATATTGCTATGGCCACACTATGACAACAGTATCACATCAGTTTTTGAGTGTAATAAGGCTATAGGTTTCTTCAGGCCTACTGCCAGATTTTTGGATATCCTAAAATGGTTCAGAAATGATATAGAATTACAGATATGTGCAGAGGGGAAATTATTTTACGGTTGTTTTTTTATCAACAGGTTTTCGATATTTACTGGATCACATTTTAACTGGACAGTAATAAGAGCGAGAGACAGTACGAAAAAAAATTCTATCGCCCTCTAGTGGAGACTTCAAGTATTTCAGTGCAGATGAGAGGTTCTAGCTAGCGTTTAACATTAATTAATGCCAAATTAGTTTGTCTGTAATTATGCGCTGCTTGACAAATATATAGGTATATACGTGGTCTATATGCTTCCCAATTACTGTTCCATCAGCTTCCAAACCACTAGACATTTAATCTTGTCAGCCTTGTTCTTGTGCAAATTATGATGCCCAATTCTGCACAACTGATAGCCTACACAAGACTTAAAAATAAG
>NW_015515830.1:666-3156 GCF_001515645.1 Sinocyclocheilus grahami | reverse complement strand
ATTTTGAGAACTTTATAGCATATATGCTGTTGTAAAATGAGAGGATTCCTGAGTGACTCAACTGCAGTAAAAGTAAGAGAAAGAAAGTAATGCAGTGCTGTTGCTCACACACAAAGGTGCAGTGAGTATTAGGGCTAATAAATAATGTATGGCTCCGTGAAACATTGCCTTTCCAGCAGTGTGGAGTGTAATTGGTCGCCTGCGGCCTAGTTGTTCGCTGTCAGGCCAAACTAAACTCGAATTCACGAACCCTTACCTCTATTCATCTCAACCCTCTTCACACGTCTGTCATTGACTCTCTAGTCATTTTTTATCCTGCACGTGGCCCGGCATGAGTTTATTTTCCTCCATCCTCTTCAGTTTTATGTGGCATCTTTTTTTCTGTCACTTGTTGAGATCTCAGAGTACAAAGAAGTCAGTCGAGAATGGGAAGGTGGGAGGGAGAATTTTGCATTAATGCTTTTGCATTGCATGTCTAAGTGCCACTTACCCTTTTAAACAAGAGCTGAAGCCGCCCTATCTGTTTATCATTTCATTTCTCCCAGGCCAGTCATGAGTGCAGGGCTATAATTTCCACTCTCTTGGATATTGATGAAAATGAGACGTATGGTAAAAGAAAGACAGTCAGTAAGAATGAGACTAGAGAGGAGGTATTGTCTGACTGTAGGCTATAATATATATCTTTTTGTGTTATATGAAGCTCAGTCGAGCGAATTGTGTGAGCGCTATGATATACTACTTGTTATGCTGGATCAAATCCACAGAGTCTGCGATATCAGCTTGACCGATGAGCATTTTGGGGAGCCACGTTTGAGAAGTTCCCCTACAGCTGCGAGAATGAGAAGGAAACAAGCCATTTTAATATTAGAGCAGCTCGACACACTTGACCGATCTTCTGAAGGAATGGACATGAATTTTTAATTTCATTCTGAAATATGAAGTTATATTTTATTGAGGGCATTAAGTTTAGCCTGAGAACATTGTTCACATCCAGGGAGAAGAAAGAAATACTTGATGTTTCAATCAGCTAAGGGAAGGAAATGACTGTACGTTGTGTGACCGGCCAGGTTGCTACAGAATCTAATAGAAGAGTGTAAATATTTGCATTTCTTTTAACTAGAAGAGTTGTAAATATTTTATAACATAACTAATCATTTCCTCTCTAGAGATCAGGTTGCAATTAGAGCGATTTTGATTCGAATGATGATTTAAAAAAAAACTCTGACCTGTGATAAATCGATGGCAGTATTTGAGCCTTCATCATCTTCCACAATCCATTGCTTAAGTGATTTTTCTCTGTTGTGTGTTGAGTGTCGAAAGCTCTACTGGCAAAGTTCATTTTGTTAGAGCGGCTGGCCCCTTGAGATGGGTTTGTGGGTTCATGGGCCATTACTGGACCATTTAGTCTTTCCAATGCTCTGGTTTCTACAGTAATCCTGCTTGATTGAACACACTTTCTATTACATTGTAATCGTCTTCTGCTGGGCCCGTTTCAAAGTAGGGGAAATTACTCTCATGCTGCCTTGTCAATATAAATAACATTTCATTTTATCAGGATGTCTGATGCTTGGAGAACATGATTTTTCAGGGTCAGCTGAAAGAGAAAGTGATGTAAGAAATTCAAGTTGAACTGGGGCATGCAATGGGTTATTGATTTTTGCCAAGTGGGCATTTTATTAGTGATTAGTAGCCTCAGATTGCTTTATTGAGCAAAGGTATTAAGTCAGTTTTGTAAGAAATATAAATCCGCTCACGGCAGATATTGAAGCATTTCACCAGTATGTCTATTTTCTGCTCAAGATCTGAAGAATGCCAAGACGTTCCACCTGACAACATCAATATAAAACATAATATTGCAATAAACGGTCATGAATCCATTCCTTTTGCCCGGAGACATGTACACCACACTGAGCATCTATCAAAGGTCTGGCACTAGTGTTGTAAGACATGGACTTTAACATCAAGGGATTCAGCACCATGGGTGTCCCGAGTCAAATTTGGAAATAAATGAGATCAGATCCAACTCTTGCTTTTAGTGGCGAGGCAGAACTCTTTCTGAATGTCCTTACACATAAAGACAAACCACTTTCTTTATGAGTGAGTCATGGAATCATTTATTCAATCGACACTGATTCATTATGGAAGTGAGTGAGTCATTGAATCATTAATTTCAATTTGTTCAAAACACTAAGGATCCATCCACACAGCCTTAAACAGCCTTTTAAAGTTCTAAACTGAGTCATAAATGTCTGTTGTGATGCTTAATATTAAAATAAATATCATATGGTTTAATTTGATGTCTTCTAATCTTATGTAACCTGTTATCATGATAGTTTTTTATAGCCAAAACTACTTTAAATTTTAAATTAAACCAAACAATCTTGTAATTCAAAACTTTTACACGTTTTGGCCAATGAGTGGCTAATTTGTTGAAATTCAGTCTAATTCAGATATTTTTGTACGATCTGCTTGCGCCCAAGTGACGGTTAT
>NW_015515830.1:0-338 GCF_001515645.1 Sinocyclocheilus grahami | reverse complement strand
TCTCTCTCTCTCTCTCTCTCTCTCTCTCTCTCTCTCTCTCAGCTCTAATGACCATATTCACTCCCTTTGGCAAAACCATGTTACAAAAACCCACGCTCCATCTCCAAGACTGCATTACTTCTTCAGAATAACCAAGTGCTTTGTTAAAAACCGCTTATTAGTAGTTGTCTGAATGAATCCCATGAGAAATCCTCTGATAAGTGGGTCACAGGTACACTGGAATACTTGGAAAGATAATCTGCGTAATTAAATCGATTCCCTCAGGGTTCAGACGTGGAAAATACAAACAGAGAAAACATGAAGAGGTTACTCAGGGTAATTTCAGAGAGGCAGACCAC
>NW_015515829.1:22461-22867 GCF_001515645.1 Sinocyclocheilus grahami | reverse complement strand
GCAGCACTGTCACATCCTGGATGAATCACAAAGGGCTCAGATTTGCGAAAGCAAACGGAACCTTCCTCACCGATGCATCACATCGCTTCACTGTCAGCACCGCTAGCAACAGATGGATTCTGACACAGCTTTTGTCTGGAGTGACATGTGTACATCATGTTAAGAGTTAACTTGTGCCCTGAAGCTGTTAGTGTCATTTTTTTCCCCCCTCGTCTGAGCAGTGATGACAGCCGCAGCGGTGAAGGAGGCTGGTGTCAGCTGACCCCGCTTTCAGCCAGTAACAGGAAATATGATCTTTACAGCAGCTCCCTGAAAAACAATCTCGCTATTGTCAGCTTGACTCTCCTGTCCCTCTGCCCCTCACAGGGTGGGGGATGCAAAAAATACCTCACAATGAACATCTTCC
>NW_015515829.1:4428-5152 GCF_001515645.1 Sinocyclocheilus grahami | reverse complement strand
GCTCTGACAAATGAGCACCTTTGTGTCCGAACACTTCCTTGTCTCCAAACATTCAGGGGGTCAAACACAACGTTCTGATCCTCACAGACCTTGCTTGAACTTGCTTCTAAAAACAGCAGGCCGGTGTGGGCTGCTCTGGGAAAACAGGATTAGTTCATTCCCAGCGACTCCAGAGCGCTGGCTTGAGCCAACAGGGTTTAAATTGTATATAACCAATAGTGCTTGACTACTCATTTTTACCAAGTGATCGAGAGTTGTTGACTAGTTACCTGACATGGCATGTAGCATAAGTGGTCTGACGGCCAGCTGGAGAACATTCTGTGTCCCAGTTTCACTTTTATTTTCAGATTCTCGTGTTACCTACAACTGGTTGACAAAGCATTCAATAGTGCTATAGCTAACTTACTAGTTGGTGCAACCCTTTACTAACCAAGAAACTGAATTTTCATCTAGTTGTCGCCATATTGCGCAATTGAAGTCACATGTTGCTCAGCTAGTCAACAAAGGCTCAAACCTCAAACTAACTGATTAGTTAACTAGTCAGTGCAACTATTTGCTAACCGAAAAAAACCCTGACATTTCTTCCAAATGCTGTCATATAGAACAAATGCAAGTGGAGTCAAGTGATCCACAGCTAGTCGACGCTGGCCCAACATATCTAATTGTGGTAAAACTAATCAATTACTTAACTAGTAGGTGCAAATATTTACTAACCATAAAAAAA
>NW_015515829.1:2454-2994 GCF_001515645.1 Sinocyclocheilus grahami | reverse complement strand
GAACAAAGCAATCGATCTACAGGTGTGAAAGCACCCTTAAACATCAAATAGTGGTACCAGTTTATTAGTCAGCCCTACTAACCAGGAAACTCAATTTTCCTCTAGCTGTCACAATAGAGAACAAACAAAAGTTGCGCCACACTATCCACAACTAGTCAACACTGGCTCAAAACATAACTAGTCATGTGATCTGTGACTAATCAACACGGATTCAAAGCACGGGACTAATGTACTAGTTTGTAAAACCTCTACAAATGGAATTAAGCCGATGGAATTATCTACATCTACAAATCTACAAATGGAATTAAGCCGATGGAATTATCTACATCTACAAATGGAATTAAGCCGAAATGAACACCAGCAAATAGGCAACATATATGATAGCCTTCAAATCTTTAGATGATGGTAGATGATCATGGTGATGGTCGATAGATCTTCCAGAGAAAGGGTTACCGCATATAGAAGAACTGAAAAATCACACTCAAAATCAAAGATGTTTCAGAAGGCAGCACTGTCACATCCTGGATGAATCACAAAGGG
>NW_015515829.1:0-1096 GCF_001515645.1 Sinocyclocheilus grahami | reverse complement strand
CTAGTCAATACAAGCCCAAAACATTAACTAGTGGCGGAACTAACCAATTAATTAACTAGTCTGTGCATCCCCTGCAAACCAGGAAATTGAATCTTCCTCTAACTGCCACTATACAGAAGCACAACTAAAATCACATGGTCCACAACTACTCAACAAAGGCTAAAAACATCAAATAGTCACAGAACTAATTGATTAGTTAACTAATCGGTGCAACAACTTACTAACCAAACAACTGATGTTTCTTCCAGCTGCCATGTAACCTAACCTCAAGAGGGATGTCGTCATATTAAACAATATTTTTGACATGGGACATGAAAACTAGAAGTTGAAATACATTAACCTTAAATAACCTACATATTTGACATTGGTTTAGTGCTAATCAATTAGTTAACAACTAACCAAGAATTAGAATATTCCTTCTGCTGTCTCCACATAACAAGCACAATTTAAGTTACATGATCCACAGCCAGTTGACTAAATCTAACCAGCGGTACAGCTAACCAATTAGTTAACTAGTCGATGCATCCCCTACTAACCAGGAAACTGATATTTCTTCCAGCTACTGCTACTGTGTAACCTAACAAAGTCGGGTTGATTTAGTCATGTGAAACAATACTTTTGTCATGGGAAAGAAACCAAAGAGATGCAACTTTGGATCCAGAAAACCAGCAGTTAAAATTGAATAAACTTAACCAACTCATATGACACTGGTTTAGTGCTTTACACACCCACCATAAGTTACACTGCATGATTATTAGATGACAGCCAGAACATTTCTAGAGCATTAAGAGGCACTAAAGCTTCAGGGAGAGTTGTATGTACATGTCAAAACCACCGATGACTTTAGAGGAATTCACTCTGAGGTAGTTTACACAAACTGTGGTTTAGTTACTAAATGCAATATGATTAGGCCTGCTAGTTCCATCACATTGCCCAATATCATCTATTCTAAACTATGACGAAACTGTATCGGGTCTCACGCACTACATAAATTGTGAGAAGGACAAAAGGCCGGCACTTCTACAACAGACCGTTCAGTGGGCTTCACGAGCGGTCCGTGGGGCCCGGTTACAGCCGAACAAAAGAGCGGGAGCGG
>NW_015515828.1:4105-5153 GCF_001515645.1 Sinocyclocheilus grahami | reverse complement strand
TGTACACCTCTACGAACGACTGCAGGAGATCACAGGGGAAATTCAGCTTAAAGTTGGGTCCACAACGGCCCACCTGTTCTGACATGTGCTCACCTCGTTGTCTGCGAATTCGCAGTACTGCAGGTTTGCATCCTTCAGAGCTCTGACGCAGGCGTACGTGTTGTTGAAGGCGTCTTCGCATACGCAGTCTGGGAAGCACTCCTAGAAGAAAGAGAAAACGTCACTTGGTATTAAAAGAAATCGGGAGAGGTTGATGGGAAAATGCATCATGCCATAAAAGAACCATTTTTGCTTCTACAAAGAACAATAGTGTGAAGAACATTTTTTTCCACTATAAAGGATCTTTTGTGCAATAGCAAAGTTCCATTGATTTTAAAGGTTGTTCATGGAACCAATAAAGAAGCTTTGTTTTTAAGAGTGTAGTGTGTGATTCCTGAAGCACTTACAGCTAGTCCAGGGCCGAGTTTAGGGCAGCTGGGATCTTCAGAGGAATGTCCCTCACCGGTGTACTCAACCAGGAAGAAGGGCCGTTCGGTGCCGTTACGCAACGATGGTGCCTACAGGAGAATGTTAAACACTGAGAAGACTTTCGTTCATTGTGACATTATTAGACAATCCTCATTGTGAGAATTCTCATTCATGGAACTTTAATTATTCTCATTAATGGAATGCAACAAAAAAAAAAGCTATGAGATTGGTATTGCTCGGATACAATTTTTCTTAAAAATGAGCATAAACATTAGATGCAGAAAATATGACTATAATTAGTATGTATAGTTGCTTTCCAGTAATGACATTTGAGGGGAAAGTGCTTAATTTTCGCAATGGATAAAAATCTTAATGGTCCTAAACATGCTTCATTTTTTTCTTTTATAGAAAATATTTTTTCTCTTTTGATTTGGCCTTGAAATATGATGTGGACTTGCTCCTGACAGGTTTTGTGAGAAACATACACTACTGTTTAAGGGTTTGGGGTTGGCTGCATTAATACTGTAAAAACAGTAATATTATTACAATTTAAAATAACTGCTTTCTATTGTAATATATT
>NW_015515828.1:0-3732 GCF_001515645.1 Sinocyclocheilus grahami | reverse complement strand
GAAAGTGAAAATCATGACACACTCACCATCTGTGGCAGGAAAGACTGTCCGTCCATGTTGACGGTGGAGAGATTTACTCCTGCGATGTCCAGGATAGTCATCGAAAGATCTATATTCAGCACTGGAGACTAGTGGACAGTTAAACAGAATTTTTACATAGAATAATATATTTATACACACTGTTCAATAAACCTGTAATTCTTTTATCTAACCTGAAGTGTTTGTTTAGGTTTGATTCCTGGACCCCGAACTACAAGAGGGATGCGAATATCAAACTCGTACAGCTGTCTCTTGTCAATGGGCAATGAGAACTGGCCTGAAATGGATTTCAAATGATGTGTCAAAGTCAGATGACAACAGGTCAATACAACCGTGGAGACTGAGGACGCACCGGTGTGATAGCCGTGATCAGACGTGTAGAAGATGTACGTGTTGCTCAACTCCTTTATTGAATCCAGTTTCTTAATCAGCTGCTCCACCATATCGTCCACTGACAGAAGCGTCTGCCACCTAGCAGAGATAGTAAATACACATATCTCAATCGAAAGATTTATTTGATAGAATGTCGTATGAATCTATATTTGCGTACCTCCCGCGGTAAGCGTTGTCGAGGTACTCAACGGAGCTGTTTGGCATTGGATTCGCAGGCTGCCGTAGTAACCAATGTTTGTCCTAAAAATCAAAGAAACAGCATATTATGCTCATGCTGAGGTCAGAAAATTATTTAATTGCATCAAAATATAATTTAGAAATATGAACATGCAGGCAAAAAAAAAAATTAAACAGGCAACATATATACAAATAATAAAATATATATTGAAAAATCTATTTTGGTGAAAATAACATTCATCATCAAATAGTATTTAATGCATAATATTATAGATTTTTAAATGTATAATATTATGAAATTCAATTGTTAAACAAATTAAAATTATTAATATGGTATTCATCGTTTACATTTATTAACACTCAATGGCTGGTATTTTGGCAAAATTTAAGAACATATATAGCAACATGCAATAGCAATATATATATCTTTTTTTTTTCTTTGTAATTTCTTAACACTCACTGACTGGTAAATCTAAGAATATATTTTAACAAAACATGAAATAAAAAAACATGTTTTTTGCTCTATTTTAAAAATAAAATACAATAATCACCATCAATGATATTTTAAGATGCAAAATTTTTAATTAAAAGGTCTTTATCTGTTCTGAGATATTTTGAGAAAAATGTCTGCTGAGAGATGCAAACTGATGCTTATATAAAATCCCACAGATTTATATTAAATTACATACAAATTATTAATAAACATTTCAATGAGTATTATTTTATATCCAATTTGTTTTTGGGACATTACATGAGATTTGGTGTCTTGAAGTGTAAAATGTTGTGTAAAGCCAATCTTGTCAAACTCATCGTTTACAGCTGCAGTACTTCCTCATGATCTGTCAGATGTCATTACGGATTAATCTGAAAGCTGAACCTTTCCAGGCATGTTGAAGCTGCCGTTTCGTGGAGCTCTGACGTCGCTGAAGGACTGCTGATACTGAGGGGCGGCCGTCCACGGCGAATGAGGAGACGGCGGACACAACATCATGAAGAACGGGTGATTGGGGCTCCGCTCCTCCAGGAAATGCAGCGAGCGGTTCAACTAGAATCAACATACATTTGATTGCAGATATTAACCACCAGGTTTTCATGTAAGATATAACTTCATGCAAACAAACTGGCATGCAGCTTGACATTGGATCACATTTTAATACCATATAGACTAAGAATGGCTCAAATAAGTTGATTTTTCTTTTGTTGTCCGCAGATGCCACTTGGTTCATATTTTATTTAATGCAATGACATTCATATTTTTAATTAAAAATATAAACAAATGCATGCTGCAGATGCACTGTTTCTTAGAGAAAACTAAAAATCTTGAACTCATTTTTATTTCAATTAGTTGCTAAACAAGCATGTCTCATTTTCATTTAGTGTAACCTGATATACTAAAATAGCAAAACTGAAATAAAATTAATAAAAAAATACAGACATAAAAAAACAACAACGAATAAATTACAAAAACATGCAAAACAATCACACAACCTTTATCTAAAATTTACATTTTTAAATCAATTAATATATTAATTTATACTAAACTAATATCACATTTAATAAATAAAAATATCAATAAAGTAAATTAATAAATCAAAAATGTCATCTAAAAAAATTAAAATGGTCCAAAAAAAAATTCTAATAGTATATCTCAATGATACTAAAATAACACTGCTACACACAGCCCCAGGACTAGAGTTCATCTGTTTCCGGGATACCTGCCCTTAGTTAAATAATAACAGAGCAACGGTCAGTGACGGCAAGATTTCAGCCAGGTTTTAGTGTCAGATAGGCAACAAAACAATGTCGCAGGCCGTATCAAGCAGTCCAGTCATGCGTCCCACAGAAGTCACATGACACACTGCAGCGTGGACAGGCTTACGTGTGGAGGCGCATTCAGAGTCACACAGAATGAAACTATGTGGCTTCTCAGTCAGTCATGTGGCAAACAGCTTGTATCTTGTTCTTAAACAGCCAATGGCGATATTATTTGGTAACCACACAGTGTTAACTGATGCATTTCCAACGTAAAACAAGTTTAGCAGGTGATGAAGCAATTCACTGGCTGTCACATATAGCAGGAATTAAACAGCTGCATAAATTGTCTAAAAATTAATGTTTGATTTAATGTGACATGACATGCTCCAAGCTGAAGTCAAATTACTCGATTTACTTTGCTAATACACATTCCTTATTGTGAACAATTTTTTAGGGCAACTTGTTAAAATTAAAAAGATTGTCTTTGAAACTTGTCATGAACATATTGCCTATTAAAAACCCGTCTCCAAATTATAAACAAAGTAACAAGAATTATAATAAAATAAATGTATAATATGTTTATATATACATATTTAAAATGTATTTATATATAAATGAACTAAGTCTATTTTATTTCTCATTGAATATCCTGTTTAACCCAGAAGTGCATCACATTATGGAAGTAAAAATGGTTTACAGATCCTGTTTTAATGTTGACTAAACACTTTAAAGCATTAAACACTTACAACCAGATCTGTGAGATAGTCCTTCTCGTAGTTGTCTCCATGTTTTTCCTCTTTTCCATTCACAGACAGTGTGTAATTGTAATATTTAGAGTTTCCCACCTGTGGAGACACAAATAAAACCAAAAGACTGTTAGATCATCAGTAAAAGGGAAATTAAACGGTTAAAAACCAGATCTGCTTTTGCAGTGCAAGTTGAGACTGCATCACATGACCATACTAAACTATGTATTCTGCATGAATGCTTGTCTATAGGTGACTGACACTGTCGGATAAGGGAAGTATAGAACATATTGCAGCACATACAGCATTTTTCCCGCTGATCTGAATGTAAAAGGGAAGAAGTCTTAGAATGATGCATCCGTTCATGACTTACCAGTGCATGCCATTGGTCCCAGCCAGGAGGCACATGACCCACACCGCCTGCGTCTTTACTTCCATACTGAGGAGGACACAGAGAGGGATTTACTGTATGTAAGTTGAGGGAAAAGCAACTGGAAGAATCTCATGAAACAAGTAAAGAACATGCCAGAGTCATATTTCATCTCTAAGAAACATTTTTTTTTAGGTTTCAGAAAATTAAGAAATTATATTTTGTTGATGAAGGTTATTTTATGATTTTTTT
>NW_015515827.1:3708-5154 GCF_001515645.1 Sinocyclocheilus grahami | reverse complement strand
TTTGTGGGTGGGACGGGTGGGACATGTCCCCACCACTTTTTGCCAAAGTCGATTCTGTTCCCACCACTTGAAAACCGTTGAAAAAATATAACATGTAGAAGGCTTATAATGCAAAGTAAATGCATCTCCAGTCTGCATCCATCTCCAGTCCTCCTTCAAAATTTAATTCATTCATGTAACACAAAATATATTTGCTTCAGTCAGCTTGTCACGCACATATCAGCATGTATAAACAGTAAATGGCGTAATTATGTGCGCATATCTGAACACACTCTTTTACTGTGTGATAGCAATGAAGTAAACCTATATTTGCACATTTAGATTAAATATACCATTAACTTAAGCACACAAATTACATGATATAATTATCGAGAAGTTAAATTAGAAGTTAAAAATCGCCCGTTTGGAACAGACATAGTACTGTATTAATGATAGCGGGGCAGGTCCGGTTCCAGAATCAAATCACTGAGGGTGCTCTAACCTTAATGCATATCTATTTGGAAATATATTGTCCCATCCATTGCTATGGCGCAAAGAGCACTCCCTTTACAATTACTAACAAGCTGTCACTAATCTTATCGTGATCTTACGAAGTTCCCTTGAAATCAATTAATCTCTCTACACTACGAAACGAATCTGTTATTTACATCATGTGTACACTTTGTTTGTTATAATGAGAGGATTCGTGAGTGCACAACACTCAGCACTGGACAAAATCAACGGCATTTTGAGCAGTGAGTGGACTCTAACTTTAATGCCTCTGATTGGCCATTGCATTCATGAAATTAAACATATATGTCTGTGATTGGTTACATTACTCAGGGCAAAACACATGTTGGAAATAGAAACCTTTGACGCTCTCCAGAGCGCAAACACAAATGCACACTGATCATTTGTCAAAACTGTTTTGCCAATATGTTATTATTACAGCTTCAACTGAGGATGCTTCACACACTCAAGCACGTCCGTAAATCCAGGCCTGCGGAGAGGATTGCTTGGCTGTGAAAACTCTTAAATTGTGCTATACTGCAGAAATCAGAGTCTGAGCGCAAAGAAAATATTTTTATCTTAATAATGATCAAGTGATACGCACTTGATTCAGAAGATGGCTTAGAAACATACATACACTGCCGGACCCGTTCCATATCTACTGCTGCTACACATGCACTGCTGGTGATGTGCGGCTACTGTACTGTACATTACACATCCAGTCTCCAATGCAATGACTGTAAAATATGCACAAATGAGTGAGAACTGACACTGAGGTCTGATGATGTTCCATACAAGCAAACTTAAACATGCATATTTCCTGCTTATAGCTGCCTATTCAGCGTATCCCGTAAAGGGAATCAGCGCACAATGTATATGGTTGCCATGACTAAAGCACTTGAATATTAAATATATTTTTGCAATACTTTTAATAATTTGTAGATAATATTTTTAATT
>NW_015515827.1:1598-3417 GCF_001515645.1 Sinocyclocheilus grahami | reverse complement strand
TAAACCAAAAGATTGAAGGGTGATTCTCAAACATCTATATTTTCTGCAAGCTTTTTTCCAAGATAAATCTAGATGACTTTCCAAAAAAAGACACTTAGAAACTCCGAAAGGACACCAAAGAACCAAATGATATAAGGAGCCCATATACGAATTTTATAGTATGTGTACAGTGCAACAGCAAAGACCTTTTTATATTTTAGAGAAGCCAAGTTGCGATACCGAACGGGAACACATGGAGATGCCAAAAAAAAAAAAAAAAACCACCTGCTGACTGCATACATCTACTACAGAACACGGATCCTTTCCGTATAAACACAGCAACATAAACATTGCAAATCAAAACATTATCGTGAATGTGTGTGGAAACAGCGTGAATGTACGGAAATGTCTGTGCTGTGCATAAATACAATGTGCGCTCAGTGCATCAAGAGCACTCATACACGCATTATTATAACAGACTCACGCGTGCTTACTGTACGACTCCTGTACGCCACTGCAATCGTCTTTACCTTGATTGCAGTCTTCATCCATCAAAACTTTACTGGCGAGACTGGTTATCCAGTCGAGAAAACGTAGTTTGCATCTCATCAGGCCATACAGCGGTGGGATGTGTCTGCACTTCACACAAGCTTGTGACATGTGAGGGCTCGCGCTCTTCAGAGACAATCACAGAATATGACAGAGCTCGTGTTTAAAAGCGAAACACACTGGAATGAATAATTCACTGAAACGCAACGCGAGTCTCTGTTCTCTCTGCGATATCTGATGTAATCAGCCTGGTTTCCTTTATATTCGCGCTGTTTTGGACGGATTGTTTGAATGCATTCGCTTACTGAATCATTGGACTGAAAACTTTCCCGGAGTTTAGCGGCTTAAAATGATCTGATCGCAAGCAGAGAAGCAAAATTGGGTTAAAGGGTTAGAATAGAAATTGTGCTTCAGTAATTTTGCGTTAATTGCGTTAAATTATTTTAACGCGTTAAGGATTGTAAAATTAATCGCATGCGTACAGCCACTCCAGCTCTGCAGCACCATTACACTGGAGGAGGGGGGACGGGGTAAATGTAATTTTGTATCTGCAGATTGTTAAGTAAATAAAATTAAGATCCAGATGACTGCAAATGAAGTTAAATAACTATTAAATATAAATCTGTAGTGGAACTATATAGACATAGAAGTTATAACCATAACAGTTCAACCTGAAAAAAAAAACTACACATGCAAACACGCAAGTTAAAGGTGCACACACACACGGTCCCACACAGTTTGACCAAAGTATTTCTTTAATCTTTACAGTTGTTAATGATTAAATGATTAATTATATATATATAGAGAGAGAGAGAGAGAGAGAGAGAGAGAGAGAGAGAAATAATTCAGATAAATGAATCATTATTAAATAGATTTGTGTACCTATTTGGCCAATTCATTGAAGTAAACAGATTCAAAACACTGATTCACTCACAAAAATTACTTCACTAAAGTTACTTGTGAAGTTGTATCAATTGACGATTGTACCAATTGTCATGACTTTTTCAGCTTTAAAAAAAAAATTTTTTTTTAGATATTCCAAAACATTATTCCAAAATTATCCTATTAATGACCTGATGCAGCGTGTGTGTGTGTGTGTGTGTGTGTATTTGCTCTTCCTTCAGACAAGGCCTTATTGACTGCAGGTCATAAATATGCTGGTTGGGAAACTTCCTTCCTGCCTTTCAGGCTATACATGCATGCACTTTCTTTTCTCTTTTCCAGTTTCTCATTCCAGTATGGTGTAAAAAAATACTTAGTAAAATGATATTCGTACATACCTAAGAGAGAT
>NW_015515827.1:0-1168 GCF_001515645.1 Sinocyclocheilus grahami | reverse complement strand
AAGCATACAGCAAATTGAACCAGGAAGACTGGTTCACCCCTTTATAGTTTTCAGTAGTTACATTATGAAAAACTAACACAGTTCTTAGTTCACAATCAATATTGAGAAATAGAGAAATTAACGAGAGTCAGTATGAATGTTAGAGATCAATGCTCCTACCTGAGTGTCCGTTGGACGTGTTGCTGCATTACATTCAGAGTCATCCATGACAGAGCCGTATGAGCCAACCACACACTTCACAGCTCTCATCTGATAGCCCGGGCCGCATGTGGTGGTACACTACACACACAAATAAAGAGGGAGGTCAGTTAGGGGCAGTATCCTATTTAATGTTACATAGTAATGCCTATGATTTACCCAAGAGAATACGATGAAATTTAAGACTGTTCACTATTTGCCTGCTGGCATCAGTCCAACACTGATGTGATAAGCACCCACATGGGCAACCTGAGACATGGGCCAGTAATTTGTCCACCTTTCTCCTTTTTTTAATCTCTTTTCCTCATCGCTGACTTGACTGCAACAAGGTCAAGCTTGTGTGGCAGCATTTGCAACTAGATCGCAAATGCTTCAGTAAAGCACCTCAAACATGTATTTATCATGATTGCTTAATCTATGCCAGAGTGATGTCTAATCTCTATCATACTTTAGGACTTAAAGATAGATTGCCCACACAAATGTTACAAATTGTGTGATTACCCTCTGGGAGAAAAAAAACAATTCACATTTCTAAAGACAGCCATAAACTGCTCAAGTGGATAGAAAACAGATTGTCCATGAATGGATGATATTCACATGGTGTATGCAAGTTTTAAAAATAATTTAAGATGAATTTTGCAACAACAACAACAACAAAAAAAGATTTTAAAAAAATGAAACACCACATTCTGCTCAACTGTATGATTGGCAATAGGCACAAAAAAAGACTATTATATTCAATACTCTGAAATTACTTGATTTTCTTTTCTTTTCTTTTCGACTAAATGTTGTTCTTTTTAACTTTCTGTTCATCTAAGAATCCTGAAAGAAAAAATAACAACAACCATGGTCTCCACAAAATATTTAAGCAACTGTTTTCAACGTTAATAATAATTATCATAATCATAAATGTTTCTTAAGCACGAAATCAGCATAGTAGAATGATTTCTGAAGGATCATGTGACACTGA
>NW_015515826.1:3312-5155 GCF_001515645.1 Sinocyclocheilus grahami | reverse complement strand
CATAAAGATGTTGTTATTAATGCTTAAATCATTTTTACAGTGTACTCTAACGAAGCTCCTTTATAACAAGACTCTTTCTTTGTGACTCTTTCATCCCTGTTTACAGATTAAATACACGGGTTTCCGCGATCGGCCGCACGAGGAGAGGCAGGCGCGCTTCGGGAACGCGTGTCGTGACGGCCGCTCAGAGATAGTGAGTACACGCAGCTCACAGCAGCGGTCAGGGGCTACTGACCCCGCATCAATACTGAAATACATCAACGTGATTAAACATCCGGAACTGCCACGCCGTCACCAAAAACTCTGTTCAAAAGACTTCCTCATATGTAATGAGCGCCAGAAGACTGCAGAGAACATTTATGATCCATATCGTGTTATACCGACTTGTTGTTATTTAATTCGCTGTATTATTAGGACTACAAATAATTAATCAATTCTTAAACATAAAGTGCCTCTCGGCTTCTTTTAATTATCATCAGAAACGCGTCTCGCGGGTGCAGATGAACTCGGACGTGTCTAATTTACAGTCTCCCTGATACTGCATGTTATTTAGATTCCCTCGCCTGTTTTATTTTTTTCCGCCTATTTTTATTATTCATATATTTTTTTAATGTATGTAACAGTTTTGCATTTGGACTGGTTTGATAACATGGGGAGGCTTGTCTATCTCTTTATTTGTGTCTCATGTCTTCAGGGCTGTTTTGAGATAGATTTAAGCTATCCATAATATTTCTAAGAATAGATGAGACAACTGTTACTTTAATTCAGATTATATTATTATAACATTATAGACTAGATAGATAAAATAGAGTCCACTATTTCTGTTTGATGTCACTTTTTATTTAATTCGATTTTTTTCTGGCAGAATTTCATCATAAACTTCGATTTACATTTACGATTAACATAATGGAAAACATTACTAAAGCATTTCTAATATAAAATGTAGATTAAAAAAACAGTTTTGTTTTGTATAATTGCTACATGTTTTGTGAGGCAATGTTCTCTCAGTCATTGCTAATTCAGTTTTGCTGTGTTGTGACTATGTGCACTTTAGTTCATTAATCAGTAAGATGTGGTTGCATTTGGCCTCATTTGCCCCTAATGTCAAAAGTAGATTAAATGTTGAGGTTCACAGGCAAGCAGGCCTATTACAAAGCTACAGAGAATAACATTTCTTGTGCCTTTATGTCTTTGCATGCCAATTACAATGATGCTGAATATTGATTCATATAATTTACAATATTATTGTGTAAATATGTATTGATTACATTTTTTTTGTATATAATTAAAATGCATCATAATTCTGCAAGACAGTTTTTTTGTTGCTCATGCTCCTTGAAAACGTTATTCAGTTATTATACCATAATTCAAAACCTTTACAGCAGTCCTGCTGCTATTAATGTAAGTGAGGGGCTGCATTTAAAACAATTATTGATTTTGTACTCCTCTCCGTCTCTGTTCGTTCACTCCTGCGTTCCGTCTCCTCTCAAACTCTGTTTGGTGTAGCCCGGTTTGCCAGCAATGAGCGTTGGTAAAATAGAATCAGATGTGTGTAACTCAATACCTCAAATAGAGAAAATGATGACTTGGGTTTTTTTCTCTTTGCGTTTGTGCACCCCCCCACCCCCCTTCCCCTCTTCCCTTCTTTCCTGATGTTTTGAGCGCTGGCCTTGGCTCCAGGCATTCTCCTCTTCTCTCTGATGTGAAAACAGAAATGACGGGCTGCATAATTTATGCTCGGGCCTGGCTTTCTTATCCTGTTTGTATTGATTTCCTTCTAAAAGGCTTTTGTGGCGACCGGCACCAACCTCTCGCTGCAGTTCTTCCCAGCCAACCTTCATGG
>NW_015515826.1:763-1864 GCF_001515645.1 Sinocyclocheilus grahami | reverse complement strand
ATTAAATAGCATTTTGCCATAGGTTCTTTTAAGGTCACCCCTGAGGCCTTTCCCTTCAAGCCTTTGTGTAGAAGAACGTTAGTGCGAGACATTAGAGAGGCACTTACAGGCTTTGTTTGTGTTTTTACCACAAGCCTCTCGCAAAGCTGCTGGTGTTTCTTGTGCTGTTGTGGACAAGGAAGCCTCTCTTCACGGACGCTGCCTCACTGAGATGCGCTCATTAAAAATGCATCTGTGAGAAATCAATGGACCTTTTGGCCCCGAGGCTGACGGACTAATCTTTGGCTGTTAATTATTTAAAAAGGCGTGAAGGGTGTGTGTGTCGATCCCCGTGCTGACAGGCGGCCGAGCATGCGTGTTTCTGAGCCCGGGCTCACTGGTAATCCTATCCACCTGTCTGTCACCTCTGCCAGAACTCAGATCCATGCAGCTTTAATGAGCCTCACACCGTCTGCCTTCAAAATACAGCCCACGTGGCACATACCCCTACACTTTCCAGATCCTACCCGACTCACACACTCATACCACTGCGCTGGGAGATGTTGGATTGTTGCCACTGCTTGTTTTGTACTATTTACATCCTTTTGAAAGCATTTTCTCTGCATGTGCAACACTTATTTACTATGTTTGAGATGAAAGGCATTTCAGTGCATTAGACATTTGGTTTCCTTTATCAGAATGTACTGTGTTGGTACCGTGGTACTTTGATGGTATCAGATGGTGATTACCATATTCAGAGCCTATTATATCATTTACATGGTATGTAAGTTCTTTTAAATATTAAGCTAACACTTTACAATAAGGTCCCATTTGTTAACATTAGTTAATGCGTTAGCTAACATCAACTTTTTACAGCATTTATTAATCTTTGTTAATCTTAGATAAAAATGCGATTCTTTATTGTGTGTTCATGTTAGTTCACAGTGCATTGGAGACAACAAAATTTACTTTTTTTATTTAGTTTTGTTTGTGTGACCTATTGTATTTAGGTTGATTCAGTGATGTTAGATAATCAGTAATAAAATCAGTCAATTTAGATGTTATCACATGAAGCACATTTTAGGGTTTTTTTCAGTGCATGTTACTACTTACAAAAAGTAC
>NW_015515826.1:0-472 GCF_001515645.1 Sinocyclocheilus grahami | reverse complement strand
TATTATTATTATTATTTTAAAGGAAATTATTGACCTTTATGTGGTTGCATCATTGAAAGTATTTTTAAATGATTGATCAGGTAGTCTTTAAGTTAACACATTTTTACCTATAGTTGTCGAAAAAAAGTGTATTTTATATACTTTTTATATATCTGGATTTGTGTCTTGTGTATCATTGTATTAAATAAGATATATATCACCTGTTTTAGAAGTTGTTGAAAAAAGCATAAAAATGCAATGACCTTAACAAGTGCTCTTGACAGATTTATAGCCACGTAACACGTTTCAGAGTTGTAGTTTCCTTTCTCTTTTGTTTGGAAGGAAATCCTGAATGGACAAACTTTGCTGATAAGGTCTGTCCTCCCTTCCTTTCTTACTTTGTTCCTCCTCCTCACTCACATGCCCTCTGTTTTCCTTTCATCCTTTAATTCTCTGTCTCTTTTTCTTCTCTACACTCACACACACTCAAACG
>NW_015515825.1:19885-20350 GCF_001515645.1 Sinocyclocheilus grahami | reverse complement strand
GTGACGGCTCTGTTGGGCTGGTTAGGTCAGTGAGGCGGTACCGACTCAGAGCTTCTTTGGTTTCTAGTATTTCAACTTCAGACTGACAGAGTGCTAGACCGGAAGTGGTTACCAAAGAATCGCTTCTAGTGTTTCCACTCGCGTGGCGTTTGTAGGGTGAAGCGGTGAACTTTACCACTTACTGGTTACTGCAGTGAATTGCCACTAGAGGGCGCCAGAGACCATAATACACAACATGAGAAAGGTTATTTATTTATTTACCCTACACAAAAGAAGAGAATATATAGAACATCAGAATGGCTTAGAATGGACTCAGATTCACAAACCCCAGAGTTGTGATGACTGTAAACAGACATCATAGATGTTACAGTTTACACATAATTAAGCAAAATTATGCATAAAACGAACAGAACATCTTTGTTTGCAGCGACAATTAGTTGTAATAATACAAGTACATTTAAAAAC
>NW_015515825.1:1527-3370 GCF_001515645.1 Sinocyclocheilus grahami | reverse complement strand
ACCTGCATGACTTACTTTCTTCTGTGGAACACAAAAGAAGATATTCTGAAGAACAAACAGTTTTGAGTCCCATTGACTTCCATTGTATTTTTTTGTCCATACTATGGCAGTCAATGGAACACAAAACCATTTGATTCTTCACAATATCTACATACAGGTTTGAAATGACATGGGGGTGAGTAAATGATTCATTTTTGGGTGAACTATCCCTTTAAGTGCAGACGTTAAGGAGCTGGCAGTGTCCAGACCTCTTTTAAAGAGGTAAAAAAACTCTCAATTTGGCTTGAAAAAGTGCACGCCGTTATCCATCCTAGTCTTCAGAAAACTTTCAGGAGTAGCTCGTAAGTCGCATTGATGATCCCCCACGACAGAAGAGATCGATGGTAGTTGAGCGTCGCTCCGCGGAAAAGCAGCACGATGCTGCCGCCTCGTTCCCGCCACACCGTCATCAGCACTTGATGGCAAGGAACAAACTCGCCCCCGACTTGAGCCTGAGCTCGAGATTTGACCACATTCAGGGGGTAGAACATGATACCTAGCGCCGCCCCCAGCAGCCCGCCACACACAAAGTCATTGGCCATGTGACCCATATGGGTTTGGGCATCAGGCAGCCGCTGCTTAATTGGCCCACGCAAGCCAAAGAACAAAACGTTACTAGGCCCGTTTCGCAACAAAACCGGGACCAGCCCACGGTAGCACTCCCTCACACCATAATCCCGCAGGAGAGTCCGGAAGGTGTGGGCGGTGTTATTGAAACGACCGTTGTGCCTGTGATCCTGAAGCAGCGTTTGCACCCTTTCGAACGGCGTAAGGGCGGCCTCAGCCATCCCGGCCAGCGCAGCAGCGACGCTCCGTGTAACAAGCTCAGGCGCACCACTTCTGTGAGCGTGACGCAAAAGCAACCGGGAAAAATCCTCATACAGACCAAACATGATGGCCACGGTGGTGGTCTTCTGCAGTAGTGGAGGCAGAAGCCCTCGGTAGAGATGTCTCAACCCTTCCCTCTGCAACTGATGGACGGCCTCGGTCGCTCGGACCCCGTGAAGCTGCTGCCGGAACAACACTTTCTGAATAGGAAAGGTCACGATGATGTTGGTGAACGCAGCAAGCGAGCCGCACACATAGTGTTTTCCCCGAGCGCCCAGATTGGCCCCTATTAGCGCGTGGCCACCTTTACCCAACTTGCCCTGCGGTTGCCGGGCCGAATCCGGGTCCATAGTAGTAACCACCCCCATAGAAAATTAAGCATTGGACTGGTCAGCAGAAGTGATCCAGGTAAACACCCATCAATAGCATTTTAAGCTGTAGGAAAGAGAAAATAAAGCATAAGAACAGTCAACAAACATGTCTTGAAGAGCTGATCCAATCCAAACGTGTTTTATTGGCCAGTGGTTTCAGGTAAGAGTCTAATCTTTTAAACTGTTTGGCGTAATTTACTGCTGAGATAAGACACGTTACCTAACCACAGATCAAGTGACCCAGACAGAAAGAGGGCAGGAGGACATCAGGCTACTTGTCAACTTAAAACCAAACCTTTATATTGTTTGTACGGTAATATGGCAAGATTAAAAATAAAATAAAAAATAATGATAAATGCTGTGCATTATCATCTTAAGGCAAAAAAACACTGGCAAAACCATTGTTTGTTTATGCACTGGTAAAATTTGAGTTGATTTTGCTTTTACAATGTTATTTTTTTATTATTGGAATAAAACGAGAAATCCAACATCCTTTCTGTAAAAAACTTTAACTCTAATTATGTCAACAATTTTTAGATTTAAACAAGAATTTTGAGCCTGGCTTTATCCAATGTTCAGATTTCTGTTCTGGAAATGTATGCAAA
>NW_015515825.1:0-1312 GCF_001515645.1 Sinocyclocheilus grahami | reverse complement strand
CAGTAGACCTAATTAGGTTTTGAAAATGTATACCTATAATTGCTTTATGAGTCTTGAAATATAGTGCACATGTTATCATATAAGGTGTTTTATTGTGCTTTTTGGAGCTCGACAGCCTGTTTGCGGTGTGCTTTTGCTGTTGCCTTACATGAAAGAGCAGTGTCACTTTACTAAACATCTCCTGCTGTGTTCCAGGAAGAAAGAAAGTCTTATGGATCTGAAATGGCATGAGGGTGAATAATAGCAGTTCTCATCCTGACATTTACTCCTTAACATTGTTTAAAAGCCATGAGAATAATGCATAGTAATCCAATAGTAGACTGAATGTAACTACAACTCATGTGAAAGACTTCTCCAAAAATAAAACGGCACATGTGGTGGTGAGGGAAGACACTATAGGGACTTCTGAAGGTCATATTGAGGACTGGGTCATGAAATAATCTGCTGCCATCATAACAACACAGATTCATAAGGCTTAAACTGTCCACCATCATATATCAGACTAAAACGCTGCTCGATCATGACCCAACAGTGATGACAGGTCGGCGTTAGCCAGCTGGACAGTTGCCCCAACTTCACTACTCATTAAACACTTACATATGTAGCTTTTAAGAATGACACAACTGTTAGAAACGTGTGGTTGAAATGCTGTGATCAGCAGTGAAATGTCCTTGATATGATCTGACTTTATGTGAATCATCTCTTTCCAGAGTATGTGAAAGCCTGATTCATCTGAATACGTACATATGACATCTGCATGCATGCTACATACACATCGTTTAAAATCTGGTGTCATATGTGCAGATGAAATGTTTCATTTCCATAACATGTGCTGGACACAGCTAGCAGGCTACTGCTAGCACTACAGTGCCAAAAACAGTGGACAGACTAAATCAAACATCAATATAACGAATATATATAGGTATTATCTCCGGTGGCACCAATATAAGTGTAAATACATCAAATATACTTAACATTTTCTCTATATAAACTACATTATGTTGATCTTTTTGACTACAGCTTGTCCTAACAGTAATAATTAAGAGTCAATAATTTTCAAATATCACTTCAATAAACATAAATGACCTGTATGTTATGATTTAATTGCTTAAATGGGTTTCATGACAGTTATTAGCGCTCCAAGAACACATTCCTACGCGAAGCTAATGCTAATACTGTGACAGCACAAGTTCAGATGTTTACACCGCGAATTTATTTACTAAAAGTGTTTATGTTTGTGATTATATAAATCTGAGCAGTTCGTAGAGCTAAATGTATGTAACTATAACTACCTTCTGGTCGTAGTCCGGGG
>NW_015515824.1:4820-5156 GCF_001515645.1 Sinocyclocheilus grahami | reverse complement strand
TCGAATCGGGACATCTGAATCGATACCCAGCCCTACTATCAGTCAAAAGTTTGGGCTTAGTAAGATATTTTTTATTTTTGAAGGAAATATATTTTTATTCAGCCAGGACACAACAATGATCAAAAGTGACAGTAAAGACTTTTCGATTGTTACTAAAGATTTCTATTTCAAATGAAAACATAATCTTTTGAACTTTCTATTCATCAAAGAATCCCGAAATCCCGACCAAAATATTAAACAGCACAGCCTTAATAAGATATGTTTCTTGAGCACCAAATCAGCATATTGATTTCTAAATGATTTCTGAATGATCATGTTCAAATTGAAATAATATTT
>NW_015515824.1:0-660 GCF_001515645.1 Sinocyclocheilus grahami | reverse complement strand
AGATTGATTGGACTGGATAAGGATTTAATTTCTCGTAGTCTGTTTTATAATTCAGTCATTCATTTCTAAACCTGACCTTTTTCTCTCCAAGCAACATTTAGATTGATCCTGGTTTCATTCACACTAGCATGAGCAAATGTCACTGACTCACAACAGCTAGAACATGCACAGACTGATTTAATTTTACTTGGTTTTATTTATTTTAGACATAGACAAGTTTCATTTAACTGCAGCTCTGCTGCAACTTGGGCAGAAAATATCAGAATGCAAATTAGTTTGGGCTCTTTTTGATTCATTACACAGATTATTTTGGGTAAACATTTAGATCGGAAATGTGTGGGGGAGTTTATGCCAGATTAAATCCAATTATGGATGCTTGTTTGTGTTTTGTCCTGTTTATGATTTTGTTATCAGTAGAAACGTAACAGTGTCTTCCTACGTTCTCTTGAGCTTTGCTGTTGTCCGAGCCGGTTAGGGGGTGATTATGGTGTCCCACATTCAAGTGAGAGTGGGAGATGAGGGAGAAGAGAAGCTAGGTCTCAAATAAATGCCAGCAGATACATCTCGACATGCCTTTGCCATGGGGGCCAAAGCAGAATCGCCACCAGGGTCACCAGTAGGCATGGGCTGATTACCGGTTTCAAGGTATACCGCGATTTG
>NW_015515823.1:4742-5156 GCF_001515645.1 Sinocyclocheilus grahami | reverse complement strand
ATAGTATTTTAATGGATTAATAGCAAAAATGAATGATGGCATAAAAAGCTTCCAAGAAAGATTTTTTTTGTTGTAATTTTTAAACAACAAAAAGGTGAAATCTGTAATAAAAACAAACTCATGTAACAATAAAATGCTTATAGTTGAATAAACACTCCTAAAATGAAAACCAATATGTAAATGAAGTGACTAAAATCTTGATGTTTTATATTGTTGTTGTCACTCAGGTTGCCTTATAAGATGTATTTTGGAGGAGTGTCGGCTCTGACCCCTGTTCAGTACCTCAAGATGAACGGTTTCCCAAACAATTACTGGGGCTGGGGTGGTGAGGACGATGACATCGGTGTCCGGTGAGTGAGCACGGGGGATCTTGGGTTTATATCTGCTTTGGAGGGATTGAGTGTATGCATAGAT
>NW_015515823.1:0-570 GCF_001515645.1 Sinocyclocheilus grahami | reverse complement strand
CTGTTGTTCAGCCATGAATGATATAGTTTGATATGTACAGATGACAGGCTGCACACTACTCAGGTGGGGTGATGGATCTGATGTTTCTAAACGTGCCTTATCGGGCGTATCTGGAGTTCTTCAGTGGGCAGTGCTCTGAACACAGGGCATTTGTTTCTCTTTAAGAAGTCTGCACACTACTCAGCGGCCTTATGATGATTTAATAAAAGAAATGTTAATGTACTACGTCTCGTGTGTTTTGTGACTGGTGTGTTTTTTTAGAGATTTTTGGATGTCTTATTTTATAGGACCTCATTGATTTTTTTTTTTTAATGAGTTACTTTGCTTTTGAGATATCACATCGGCCATTAGAAAACCTATATCGGTTGACCTCTATAAACCTTATCGTAAGGTGAAATCATTTAACAGTCAACAAGAACTAACAATATTTATGCCTCTTAATGGAATAATTGAACCAAACATTTAAATTTGCTGAATTTTCTCATCCTCGGGTCATCCAAGATGTAGAGAAGTTTTTGGTCATCAGAAGAGATTTGGAGAAATGTAGCATTACGTCACTTGCTCACCAAT
>NW_015515822.1:19242-20362 GCF_001515645.1 Sinocyclocheilus grahami | reverse complement strand
ATCCTGCAATATGTCTTGTCCTCTAAATTGAATATGCAATACTAAAAAATGTGAGTCCAAAGTCTTTGAACAATTAGGCAGCGTGGATTAATGCGAAGTCATAAATTAATGTTAAGCAGTCAGTTATACAACGTTGGAAATATTTGTCCAATGCAAATCAAGTGTTCCAGAGAGCAGTGTAATAATATCTGCTTATGCAGTGATACTTTTTATATGCAGCGTTGGAGTCAATAAGCTTTATTTGCATGATTCTTAAGATTTACAATATTGAGAAAGCATATAAAGTACTTAGAGTACATAAAATACACAAAACAATCAATAAGGTTAAAAAATGAAGGGGAATCAAAAGAAAGGGACCTCTAGATTTAAGTGAACCTGTGCTATGAAAATGTAGTGCTTATTGTGATTTTTGTTTGTGTTCTACAAATATTAAAAATAGAGACATACAATTTGAAAAGAATATATTTAGATTACTACAATCAATGTACTATTTAAAGGCATTTATCTCACTTATACTCATTCCTGCAAATGTCCTCATTTTGAATTGATTCGGAGTTTGTCATTTGATCTTGCTGATGTCTTGACTCTCTTTCTCATCCATCTCCTGTCGGATCTTTAGCAGAATCTCTAGTCCTTCCAGCCTTGTGACTCACTGCCATGCTAGAATAACATTTAGAGCTTTAGTTTTAAATCATTCAATTCATTAGATGGATCGATTCTATTCATGGATTTTATTAATCTTACATTGTTTCTATTGATGGTTTATCGTCAACAGATCCAGACGTTATGAAGATACAGTTGAACAAAGTATCAGATCTTCAGATCCACCAGGCCAGTCTTCAGTAACTAAACAAAACTGGACTCCGTGATCACCATCACTCACTTATCAGAACTCTACATTTTTGCTTTCTCTCATCCACCGCTCTAAATGAGTGTCTTGGACAGCAAGATCAGGGCTGGGACGCACACCAGAACCCACACAGGTAAAGAGTTCCACAAAATATGCATCATTTCATCCATACATTCTGCTATGTGCATGAGTCAATGACGTCATCTGTTAATTTTTTATTAAAAAATACATTAAAATAGCAGTTCATACGCTGAGGTAAGATTTTTTTTT
>NW_015515822.1:17234-18020 GCF_001515645.1 Sinocyclocheilus grahami | reverse complement strand
TAAATCTGTGGACCTGGGTTTCGAGGACGGCGAGGTCAAGGGGAGGAAAGGGGGCGGCTTGGGTTGCGACAGCTCCAACGATGACACGGCCAGCGGCGCAGGGTCGGTGACGGCGGCAGACTGCTGGCAGCGGGTGGTTCGTGTGTTCCAATCCAAGAAGTTCCAGTCACGCAAACTAGAGCGTCTCTACCAGCGCTACTTCTTTAGGCTCAACCAGAGCTCGCTTACGATGCTGATGGGCGTCTTGGTGATCGTTTGTGGGGTCATGCTCACCTTCCACTGCATCCACGGACTTCCTGATGTAGTCTATGCCTCCGTGCTCTCTGTGGCCATGGCCCTGTTCTTGGCGCTAATGGTGGTGTGCAACCGAAACGGGTTCCACCAGGACTACATGTGGATGGTCAGCTACCTTGTGATTGGAGTGCTAATCGTGGTGCAGGTGTTCGGGGTGCTGATGGTGGCCCCCCGCAGCGCCTCCGAGGGGATCTGGTGGTCCGTGTTCTTCATCTACATCATCTACACGCTGCTGCCCGTGCGAATGAGGGCGGCAGTGCTCAGCGGAGGAGTGCTGTCCTCCATACACCTCCTCACTACGTGGAGGATCAATCAGGATGATGAGTTCCTCTGGAAACAGGTAGGTCACTTTATCCCAGCTAAACTTCAGATTTGACTTTTATCTGTTCCTTGATTATATTTGAGTATGATGACTAGGGTTGGGAATTGAGAATGGCTCCATTGAAAAAGTACTTCCTTTGAAAAGTTGTATCTTTAAATTCATCCCATTTA
>NW_015515822.1:15205-15590 GCF_001515645.1 Sinocyclocheilus grahami | reverse complement strand
TATGTGTATATGTAAGTTTACACAGCACTTTCATTGTTTCAACAAAGATAACTGTATTAGTTATTTAGGGTTTATTTGTTTAATGAGGTTTGACTACTTCCACCTGTCTAGACTTATGCTTCTGTTCTCATGTCTGTATCTACTGCCTTTGTCCTGGATGTGTTTAAGTATAAAGACATGCTATACTGCAGAGCGTCAATTATGCAAACACTCAGAATTGAATTCCACCATGGTAATCAGTCACCTGATCGTATGTACACTTCCACCCACAGCGCTGACATTCGTGAGTTTGTTTGAGTTACTGTTAGTGTCTTTACTGCATTAGCATGATTGAGAGGCACCTCTAGCATGGACGTTTTTCTTCCTTTGGATTTGGTGGCACTAT
>NW_015515822.1:0-494 GCF_001515645.1 Sinocyclocheilus grahami | reverse complement strand
TCAGCTGTTAGAAACACCAGTTTGGTAAATGTACATACAAATTTAGAAAAGGCTAGATTTACAATGTTATTAACAGTGGAAACGCATTGAAAAATGTACATAGGCATAAATGCTACTGGAAATAGGTTTATCACTTGGCTGACAGTTTTATCAACAAGCATATTAAAATATGCTTTTATCATAATGTAAAGAACCACTGAATCCTTTTTTGAGTCTGATAGAAATTAACTGTTCAGAAGAGCCGATTCAATGAGTCAGACTTCCCATCAGTCAAAATGCCCAATACATGTGAATATGTGCCAGTGAAGGGATGAAGACAGAAACTAACAAATTCCTGTTTCTTCATTAGTACTGTTCAACATCACCAGCTGGTCCAGATATGTGAGATTTGCTGCTAGGAATGAGTGATTGACAGCTGGTGGATCCGTTTAAGATGATCACTTCCTACCTCTGATAATCTGTCATTGTCTGATTAGGCAGGATATACCGGGACC
>NW_015515821.1:3898-5157 GCF_001515645.1 Sinocyclocheilus grahami | reverse complement strand
TTGTCAATCATCTTTGACGATAGTGGTCCTGACAGAAATATACATTTTTGGTGAAATCTTTTGTTTGAGAAGTGTACTTGTGCTGTACTTTGAAATAAACTCCACTTTGGTTTGATATTTTATATGTAGGATAATACATTATGAAATTCATGCATTGTGGCTCAAGTTTATAAATACTTTTTGGGGCCACTGCATGTAAAATAAATGTGGTTTATGTATCTCAGCCTTTTAAAATAAATACCAAACCACAAAAACTCACTGTGAAAACTGAAAGTGTTCATCAAGGTGAGTGAAGACCCCTGAAGGTGTGTGCGTGCTGAGTGTAGGGGGGGGGGGGAATCAAATCACAGCGAGGTTATATGAGGCGAGTTTGCACTAAGAAAATGCTGATAAATGGAATGATGCAATTTCTGTGCTGTGTTTGGCTGCAACTTGCTTCTCTAAGTGAACATTCCATGGTTTTGAATGTATTATTATGTGACAATGTGCATAACGCAGCTAATGTGATCGATACACTTATCTAACTTCTTATCAATGTAAACATTCTCAGTTGATTGACTGTACTTGTTATAGAAATTTCCACCTGTAGCTATCATGTTGTCATCAAAGGTGGATTTATTACAAAAATGTTTTAATCATTTCAATTCGCACATGTCTCTATTCACATATTTTGCAACGCGAATGTGAGCTAGTGCGAAACTTCCGATTCATTAGCTGCTCTTCAGTAAAAGCTAAAAGTTGCTCTACAAACAAGTGTGTTTATAATTACGAAAATACATCAAAATAACATGATAAGAAATACCAGTTTGCAATAGCAAGCAACAAAACAAGCTGTTTTTTTTTCATTTAAGATAAAAATGACTAGAAGCGAATGACACCGGAAGCCTCGCTCACTCAACTTTACAAATGGCCACGTCTGTTCTCACGTTAAAAATAAACGTGTTTGTTTTGTTTTGAATCTTCATGTTCTACAACACCATGAGGATGACTAAATAATAAAATAATTCAAATTTTCTGTGAACTATTTGCGAGTTTCAGAATGATTTCAGATGAGTTCAGCTTTCGTTCTCTAAGATACTGTACGGTCACATGCCATACAGGTGTTGTGATGACAAGGCATTCAGTTTTGTTTTAGTGTTGAGGATATGTCCTTCATTCCAATTACTAAAAGAGACAAAAATGTCAGTCTTTGGTCGTGATGGGCCATGAAGTTTCAGTGATGTGGTTGATTTTTAGTGCACTCAGCTAGTAATGACCGG
>NW_015515821.1:0-421 GCF_001515645.1 Sinocyclocheilus grahami | reverse complement strand
TTTTTTTTTTACACACTTTTAAGTGTATATCAAAATACCATGTTTTTTGACATGTACTGTGAAAATATTGTGAAATTGTTCTCCAAAAACTCCAAACTGTGCTATTTTTGTTCACTAGAGATGTAGATCTTATGATTTACATTGTGTTCTTTTTTTAGGTGTGTGAGCTGTTGAAGTCGATGCATGTGCAGGAGAGCCACATCAAAGACATCTGTGATCACTTTTTACGAAAGCTTCTCCATGAATCGTTCGACCCATCAGAAGGAAAAACAATAGACGATGTGAGGATCCATCACTGGTATGAAGCCCTACAGGAGACACAGGGCACAGATCCTGATCCGGCTCTGGCCAGCAGCTGCTACCACACATGGAAGAACACAAGATTACAGGTGCTGACTCTTTCTCCTGAGGTTCGATCTCT
>NW_015515820.1:4492-5157 GCF_001515645.1 Sinocyclocheilus grahami | reverse complement strand
TACTAATAAATGGCACCATCTGGTGGGTCTCTAAAGCAAAACACCCATCAACTCTATTACATTCAGTAAAAAAATAATTCACAAGTTCACAAAAAATGCACTTATTTAATATATTGCTTGCATAATTTTTTTTTGCTTTTTTGAGCAGTGCATATACTTTATTGTTATTTTTATTATATTATTCATAGCATAAATAATCATACTGTTTTTTTTATTGTTGTTAGTTATTATTGTGCAAAAAACAGATATAAAACAATAAATAATAATCAGTTCTGCTCATTGGTTTAATGATAATTAATAAAAATCATTTTTATGTCATTAGATAGATAGATGCATAGATGACAGATAGATATATAACTTAAAATACACTATATAGTTAGGATAAGGTTGCATTATAAAGGCAGTAAGCTCTTACCACAGATTGTCATTGAGATTGTGTGTTTTTCCCCACGAGCTGCGCTCACTAATGGCCCTCGTGTCTGAGGACGTTCACTAAAGTGCAGTGATTTGTTCATGATTGATGAGCGTCTGGCACCAGACTGAGACTGTGAGAGCTGTGCTTCAGTAAATGGTGATAAATGGCAGGTTGATTTTATATAGGCTTTATTGAGATCACATGATCTCAATATGGCGATCTAGAATAAAACGTAGCTTTTTTTTTTTTT
>NW_015515820.1:0-681 GCF_001515645.1 Sinocyclocheilus grahami | reverse complement strand
TTTTTTTTTTTTTACCCATTCTGGATTATATGCAGAAATATTAAATAAAAAAATGTAATTAAATTAAATTTGTGTTCTGTATTTATATAATTAAGTTAAAAGTGAAATGTACAATTTTTAACACTATTTCCTGTTTACAAATGTGCCTCAATAAACATATATGTTATGTTAAGCTTTCATCTATGGAGAGCTTGTTGCCAAAACTATCAAAGTCTTGCAGGAATTATATATTTTAATTAATTTGAATTAATATGAAATAAAAAATAAAAATTATAAAATAAAATCTTTAAACAAAATAATAAAATTGAATTCTTCATAAAAACGTTTCCTTTAATAAAAGTAATATTTTGCTGATCTTGGATTATGCATTTTGAAATTGTCACCATGTTTTGATGCATTGAATATTACATTTAGAAACAGTAATAATTAAATACAAAATAAAAGTCTTAATAATATATTTATATTATGAAGTTTAGTTGAATCTGAATGAATTGAATTATGTAGTTTTAAGCCTTGGATTTGATAACAGATGGTGCAACCAAATAAAATACTGAGATAGTTACAATCTAACTCGGTACTAACTAGGCGCCAGTATGAACTGACATGACTTTATGAGCAGCTCATGCAGCCCAACCCTCCTCATCCTTCTTCTTCATTTCTGTTAATCTGTGAAACCGTCCT
>NW_015515819.1:4038-5159 GCF_001515645.1 Sinocyclocheilus grahami | reverse complement strand
CTCATATGTAATGCGAAAACACTTATGATTTAAATTTTCAGAAACACACATGAAATTTGATGTTTTCAAACAAAATCCAACTCTCTCTTTCTATTTATTAGGGGTGTGCACAAATAGTCAAATATTCAATCTGTAAATATTATTCGAAAAGTAAAGACACTATTAGAATTTTACTACTTGTTACTTTGCTGGCCATAAATGCAGGGAATCCATGATAAATCCTAAGCACGGAAAAGTCAGTTGTAACTAGGCCTGTTGCAATAATCAATATATTGACTTGTCGCACAATATATGTACATGACCTCAATCATTTTTGGTCAAGCAATATATTGCCCATTATATTTACATATAAATTAATGTCACCATGTTTTGTACATTCCTCTTGCGCCTGTGTCTTTTGCAGCTTCTCGCACATGATGTGGTGTAGTCATGAGGTGCTAGTTCAAATTTAAAAAATGCTTCTACAAACAAAGTTTAATCTGCGGATATGGCCTTGTTTAGGGATCTGTGCCTTTGTGCATATGGACATCTGACTGATAAGTAGGGATTGTGTTTTTCAACAATAGTGTGCACCCTTAATTTACAGAGAAAAGGAGGTCAGGGAAAAATCTGTAGATGGAAAAGTTTTGTGAATTTTTCTTTTTTTTTCTACTTGTTACTTTGCACTTTTTGTTGAAAAATGTTTATTTCCTATTTATTCAAGTTTAAGGTATTTAATATTTTGACTTAATTTCCATGATCTAAATATTCTTAAGAATTAAAGTTTGTTGTCATTTGAAAGTGTGTAGGCCTTCTTGCATTATTATGCTGTTATATAATGATTATATATTCAGTGGCATAAAATGGTCTTAAAATGACAATAATATCGTTTATCGCATTTATTTCTGGGGCACTATATCGCACAACAAAAAGTTGTTATCGTGACGGGTCTAGTTGTAACTAAATGAACTGGGTGGCGCTGTGGAGTGCGTTAACAAGTTGATTGTATTCGATCACAGAAAAAAAAATTTTTTGCCCTGTAAATGGCATGGTCTGCTTTACTTTTTATGTTTGCTCTGCTTGAGCTTGTATGCTTTTAAATAAATAAATAAATAAATAAATAAATATATATATATATATAT
>NW_015515819.1:0-804 GCF_001515645.1 Sinocyclocheilus grahami | reverse complement strand
AAAACCTGGAAAAGTCAGATTTTCATGATATGTCACCTTTAAGACCATAAGATGCTACAGAGAAACTTCTTAACATAAACATTGTAGTAAAGGTTTGGAAGTTTAATTATTTCTCTACGTTTTGTACATTTGAACAAATCTGCTCGTAACTGAATTTTATCTCTTCAGATTACTGATCCATTTTCCTTTCCTCTGGGTTCAATAGGTTTTAACTTACTTGAGGAGTCCAAATTGGGATACACGAATCGCAGCAGGACAAGCTGTCGAAGCCATAGTGAAGAAAATTCCAGAATGGAACCCAGCTCCAAAGCAAAAAGACGGTGAGCTGAATAATGGCAGATAGCAATACTAGACAACTGGATGTTTTGGACTTTGCAGTCAGATTTTTACAGAAAGGCACATAGTTACATAGATTTTTTGTGGTTTTATCAAGGCTGTCGAATGCAAATCAACACCAGTTTGTTCCTGCAGTGGTAATGCCATGTGGCACGTTAACAGCTAACAAGCTTTAAGCTTCTGTCTAATGGTTGTCTTGAGCAGAGCGAATGCTTTAATGCGTGTTGTCCTTCTCAGAGGTGTGTGCAGAAGATATGTCTCCAGAGGACATCTCCTCAGACAAGCTGAGTTTCTACAGGTTTGATATCTCTCGTCTGCTCAAGCACGGAGCATCGCTGCTCGGCTCTGCAGGTGCTGAATTCGAGCTGCAAGATGACAAGTCAGGTAGGGTTGTATTTGTATTGTTCATATTTGTGTTAACACTGCAGATTTGTAATGTTCACGTGATTGTTACTATTGTTTATATTT
>NW_015515818.1:21884-22318 GCF_001515645.1 Sinocyclocheilus grahami | reverse complement strand
GGGGGGGGTATGGTGCATTTCAAGCCATGCAGCATGCTCTTTGTTTGAAAATTGTGAGATCTACCTTTACAATCAATGTCACTTGCTTTTATTGCAGTGTCATTCAGACATTAAGAGTTGTGTTAAAATACTTGTTGAGAGATGTTGTTTCCACAGTCTGTGATGAGTGTTGTTCTGCATCACCTCTCTTAGCTTCACTGATACTCTGATAGTAGTGTGTGAAAGTGTTCCCTGAAATGAGTTAAAAAGACATTCTGTTTAAACCTTTCTCTCATCAGCGCTTTTCCTGCATCATCGGTCCAAACGGCAGTGGCAAGTCCAACGTGATCGACTCCATGCTGTTCGTGTTTGGATACAGAGCTCAGAAGATTCGCTCGAAGAAGCTGTCGGTTCTGATCCACAGTTCTGACGCTCATCCGGACATCCAGAGCTGC
>NW_015515818.1:3320-5159 GCF_001515645.1 Sinocyclocheilus grahami | reverse complement strand
CTCACTCACTCACTTTCACACTCACTCACTCATCCACACTCACTCACTCTCTCACACACTCGCACGCACTCGCACGCACGCACTCACTCTCACTCACTCGCTCACACTCACTCTCACTCACTCACTCACTTTCACACTCACTCACTCCTCACTCACTCACACACTCTCTCTCTCACACTCTCACACTCACTCACTCACACTCCACACACTCACTCACTCACACTCCACACACTCACTCACTCACACTCCACACACTCACTCACTCACACTCCACACACTCACTCACTCACACTCCACACACTCACTCACTCACACTCCACACACTCACTCACTCACACTCCACACACTCACTCACTCACACTCCACACACTCACTCACTCACACTCCACACACTCACTCACTCACACTCCACACACTCACTCACTCACACTCCACACACTCACTCACTCACACTCCACACACTCACTCACTCACACTCCACACACTCACTCACTCACACTCCACACACTCACTCACTCACACTCCACACACTCACTCACTCACACTCCACACACTCACTCACTCACACTCCACACACTCACTCACTCACACTCCACACACTCACTCACTCACACTCCACACACTCACTCACTCACACTCCACACACTCACTCACTCACACTCCACACACTCACTCACTCACACTCCACACACTCACTCACTCACACTCCACACACTCACTCACTCACACTCCACCCACTCACTCACTCACACTCCACACACTCACTCACTCACACTCCACTCACTCACTCACTCTCACACTTCACTGTGTTATGATGAGAAGCGACGAAGTTTCACCACGTATGCAATGATTTGTTGTCATGTTTTTGTCTGCTGTGCGTCGTGTTCGTGAACAAAGACAGACACGAGCTGTGTCCCTCATCAGTGCAGGCTAACCCAGGCTAATGTGCTTTCAGCTGCCGTGAACCATGCCTGCGAAAACCAAGAGCTCGACGGCCGCGAAGAGAGTGGTGGAGTCCGACGAGGAGCAGAGTGCCGCCCGCAGACCCCCGAGCGCCGCTGCGGAGCACGGTGAGACCGGTGAGACCCAGCGCGCTGGTGTTTGCTTCTCATCCCGACACGGCTCTTTTGTTTAGTGAAGTTCGTTAGCCTGCTGCTAATGGAACTTAATATTCACTCGACTAAACAGCAGGGATGACCTAACAGTGTTCAGCAGCAGCAGCCTGACCATCACACACATCTTATTTTACTAACCTTTATGTCGATAAAGTTTCATTTAACCTGAACTTTTTTTCATATGTGACCCTGGAGCACAAAACCAGTCATAAGGGCCAATTTTTCGAAATCGAGGTGTATGCATCATCTGAAAGCTGAATAAATGATCTTTCCATTGATGTATGGTTTGTTAGGATCGGACAATATTTGAAAATCTGGAATCTGAGGGTGCAAAAAAATCTAAATATTGAGAAAATCATCTTTAAAGTTGTTCAAATGAAGTTCTTAGCAATGCATATTACTAATCAAACATTAAGTTTTGATATATTTACGGTAGGAGATTTACAAAATATCTTCATGGAACATGATCTTTACTTAATATCCTAATGATTTTTGGCACAAAAGAAAAATGGATACTTTTGACCCATACAGTGTATTGTTGGCTATTGCTACAAATATACCTGTGCTGCCTATGACTGCTTCTGTGCTGCAGGGACACATATGCATAAGAAGTACATTTTAATATAGTTGGTTCCACCACAGGATAAAAAAATAAAAATGGCTAACTTTTTTTTTTTTTTTTCTCACAATGCTTGAAGTTGCAATTGTGGGTAAAAAGTGTGAG
>NW_015515818.1:2031-2388 GCF_001515645.1 Sinocyclocheilus grahami | reverse complement strand
GGAAGTGTTTTTTTCTGGCTTTAGTCATCAGCAATAACCCGATCTCAAACATCAGTTGCACAAATAATGCATTTATAATGAGTTTCAAAGTTAAACATCACCGTGTCATTGCACATGCAGTAGAATTGAATGGTACATTGACACTTTAATTCATCCTCCTCCTGCTGGTGTCTGTTCACACTGAACAAAACTCACTTCAGTTCATAGCCAGGTTTGCTGTTTGCAGTAGACAATAAAACGGTGCTGTTTGATTTCTACTTGTTAATTGCACCTTCTTGAGGACTGTTGATTTTTAAAATATGGAATAATTATTTTCAATTTAGAGCCAATTAGCTCTTTCTTCAACTTTGGGGGGGG
>NW_015515818.1:0-359 GCF_001515645.1 Sinocyclocheilus grahami | reverse complement strand
GGTGCAAACCATCATTTGCTGCTCTAGAGTTTTAAGGGACTCTCATAAGTTAAACCTGACAATTGCACACGGTTTGTAAACATGGACTGTCCAAAAAGGTCAGAGGTCAACATCTGTCCACTCTACCTTCCTCGCTTTAGCAGCACGTAAATATTGGCGTGTTAAAGTCAAGGCCAGCCTCGATATTGTGTGTGCTGCTTCAGTGAGGCAGGAGCCAGCCTCCTTCACTTCCTTTACATCATTCTTCACTGCGAGTACTGCTGTCATCTAGGGCCATGTTTGGACTCTCTTTGCACTGTTAACTCTTGTTCAGTTTATCATTGTAGCTGTTCTGTTCTGTTCTGTGTGATTTGAAATGT
>NW_015515817.1:4614-5159 GCF_001515645.1 Sinocyclocheilus grahami | reverse complement strand
TCGATTAAGCTCATATTATATATTACGTATTGTCTCAAGAAAGAAAAGTGATAGTGTTCTGATATTTTGTCTAAGTGTGTTTTAAGTATTCAAATACTTTTGAGGGCAGTTCATGTCAGGAATGCATGAAGATCACAGGCATGTTCCGCTCAGTTGTCTGTGTGTCCTGCTGCAGAACTCAGGTGGTGAAGATCAGAGAGAGACGCTACAGACACGTGGAGTGTTATACCTGCAGGGACTGTGGCTTTAGTCTCATGGAGCGAGGACATTTCTGTGTGGATGAGGAGCTGTACTGTGGGAAACACGCTCAGCAGAGATGCCCGACAGCCAATGGCCTTCACTCACCCCTCTCTCCCTAAAAACACTGGTGAGGAACACTTGAATTCAATGTTTTAATGTTTTCAGCTGTTTTATTTTACTATCATTGAGCTGTTATAGTTCTTATTAATATTTTGAATCAGTTTTTATTTTTATATTAGTTTTATTAATTGTATCGTACGTTTTTGTCATTTTAGTAATTGTTTTCTTTTTAAGTATTTTTTTTT
>NW_015515817.1:0-457 GCF_001515645.1 Sinocyclocheilus grahami | reverse complement strand
TGTGACACTGAAGACTGGAGTAGTGATGCTGAAAATTCAGCTTTTCAATCACAGGAATAAATTACATTTTAAAATATATTTAAATAGAATACAGTTATTATAAATTGTAATAGTATTTCAAAATATTGCAGTTTATTTTTGATCAAATAAATGCAGCCTTGTTGAACATAAGACACTCCTTTCAAAGACATAAAAAAATCTTAAAGATCTCAATCTTTTGAATCAATCTTTTTTTGTGCATTTTAACAACCCTCAGAATCTGAAAATTCAATTTTGTCATGTAATTCACACCCCTTTGTGCACATTTGTTCTCGCACTCAAATTTCCTCTGTTATATTGTGCAGCCATTTAAATGAAACAGTATTTTAGAGAAGGTTAAATATCTAACATCCCTTTTCTGGCATCTGATTGTTCTGTTTGTGCCCCAGTTCTCGCTCAGGCTTTGACATACATCACA
>NW_015515816.1:4782-5169 GCF_001515645.1 Sinocyclocheilus grahami | reverse complement strand
TACTCTTGTTAAATGTACTATTATTCTTCTACCGTGTTAAACTGAACTGACCAACAACTACTAAAAGGAGCGCTCTTCCCTCGCTTAATGTGAGATTCAGTCGCAAATGGAAGAAACGTTTGTTTGTCAAGGCACTTTGTGACTTTTCTTACTTCATCAAGAAATCAAGTTGCCAAAGTTTTGCACTTTTTGTGTATGATTTGATATTTTATAATTGTGATATTATAATTTCAAAATTAAGCAATAAAGTGGAAATGAGTGACTAATAAGCCTATAAGTGCTCCTCTGCTGCCACCTGCTGGTTACAGTGGTAATCTGATGTCTTTTTTTATTTTATTTTAAACTAGTTCAAACTAAACCTTCTGGAAACCCTGAAACCACAACTGG
>NW_015515816.1:2632-3153 GCF_001515645.1 Sinocyclocheilus grahami | reverse complement strand
AGAGAGAGAGAGAGAGACACGCACGCGCACACACACACGCTGTAAATCATGAGGAGTGTAGAGAGGGGTTTGTTTTGCACCTTTGTCTCTAGTATGGAGGAAGCTTTTATCACCAAACCAACCACTCCTAAATACTATTTCAGAGATAGGTTATCAAAGCCAATTACTTGTTTACATATTTGGCAGCTTAGGACACACACACAGACTGGTTGTAAGAGGGCTTCAACAATTTGGGATGCCCAAAAGAGGGCTACGTGGTTAGCAAAGTATTGTGCTTTGTCTGCTATCATAGACAGCGGCCATATATGGCGTCGACGTTATTTATACTCATAACAACTGAGTGATATGCTTAATATTGTGAAGATCTGCTGTATGCCACTGGTTTATGATTGTGAACATGTATTTAACTGCATCTGTAATATTTATGTCCCTGTAAATTATTTATTTTAAGTGGATTTAAATTGTTAAAATGCGTGTGTGACTGAGAGTGAGTGAGTGTGTATAGAGTGTGTGTGTGTGTG
>NW_015515816.1:499-1140 GCF_001515645.1 Sinocyclocheilus grahami | reverse complement strand
GTGTGTGTGTGTGTGTCACCTGTGTCAGGTACGTCCGTGGGTCTCATGATGCGTCTGATCTGCTCCATCGACTGGAGATCTGGAGAAAGCCCTTCAGAAGAGAAACACAGGAGCGTTAGACGTGTCTGTGATCGCTCGTTAACGCTAACGAGACAGTGCTGCTAAACCTGCCTCCGTGGCAGCAGAAGATCTTCTCGTCCACGATTGCGGCGATCGGCAGACAGTTGAAGCAGTCGGTGAACGTCTTCCACAGCTTGATGTTGAACCTGCGCTTGCCTGCAGGAAAAACAACTAAATACATCACACACAAACACAGGGAACTCTGTCGCATTATTTCACCACAACTTCTAAGAAAAGAAAAGAGAATGATATTATCAAGCTTTAAGGACCATTTAGATTCTACTTTCTCATTATTGTAATGCAAAACACTTATACTCTGCTACATTGCACCAAATTTCTACATATTAAGTTTGATATGATATCCAACTTCATTTACAGTAGTGTTTCTTAGTTATGTTTTTCCTAAAGATTTTTCTTACTGTAATAAAATTTATCATTGTCGTCTTCATTCATTCATTCACTTTTTAATGCCATGCCAGCATCAAGGCTATTTTCTTGGCGATCTCTGAATAACTTTGACA
>NW_015515816.1:0-489 GCF_001515645.1 Sinocyclocheilus grahami | reverse complement strand
AAAGCGTAATTACTTTTTATGTCGATTGTGTGATGAAGTACGACACGTTCAGGGCAGGCTGTGTTTCTGCGAGAGGTTTTCTTGCAATAATGTGAATTTGGGTTTAAATGTGCTTATCGGTCATTCAATTATGTGAGAAAGAAAAAGCGATTCTAAAAACAGCCTTAGTTTTCATTAAGCAAAATATTTTTTTTTCTTATTTTTAGTTTGCAGTGAAATCCATGCTACATTTATGTAGTTTTGCAAAATGCAGAAGACTTGTCCAAAACAGAAATCAGTGCACAGCTTTATGATCAGCTGCGATGCTTCACTGGTCTGTGTATTCCCAGCGCGAGCCACTCACACTCGTCGTAGAAGCCGTAGATGCGGTTGATGGAGGCGCACTCGTGGTTCCCGCGGAGCAGGAAGAAGTTCTCGGGGTACTTGATCTTGTAGGCCAGCAGCAGGCAGATGGTCTCCAGCGACTGCTTCCCTCGGTCCACGTAATCT
>NW_015515815.1:4671-5161 GCF_001515645.1 Sinocyclocheilus grahami | reverse complement strand
TTAGGCTCCTTTAATGTATTCAAAGATATTTTTGTTGCACATTTTTCAAGGTCCTAGAGGACGGATCGGTGAGAGAGGGCAAGAGCGATTATAGCTTTCCGGTCGTCCAGGAAAAGCCGGTGATGGCTTGATGCCCCTCATCTCAGAGTCATCCATCAGCTTAGCAAAGATATTAACGCTCATTAGCAGGGTGATATAGAGGATTATGCCATCATATACTGCACATTTGCTATGCCGCAAAAAAAACTAAGGAAATTTACTTCAGCATCTGCATAGCAACACACTTTTTTCTTTTTGTGTTTAACCAAAGAAAGCAAGAAAAGTCATACATTTTCAGGAAAAGGGTACAAAACTGGGGGAAAAGTTACTAATATGCACACTTTAGGTACTAACATACACTTTTAAAGCATTAATACGTAGCTTTAAGTTACTAATATGTACCATTTAGACATGAATATGCACTTTTAAAGCACTAACTTGTACATTTAAG
>NW_015515815.1:2208-3072 GCF_001515645.1 Sinocyclocheilus grahami | reverse complement strand
TTTTTTTATTACATTTTTACATTTTTAGTCATATGTACTTCTGTCATTTTTATTAGGTTTAATTTAATTTTCTTTATATACTATTTTAGTTTTTATGAATATTTTAAATCAGCATTTGTTTTTATAATTTCATTTCATTTTCTTATTAATTTTTTTTATTTTTAGTAGCGTTGTTATGTACTTCTGTCATTTTTATTAGGTTTAATTAAATTAATTTTTTTCAGTTTTAGTTTTGTTTTAGTTTTTATTTTATTTCCAGATTTTAGTCATTTTAGCGCTTAAACTAAATGAATATTTTAAATGTTGCCTTGGCAACTGACTGAAGTTACTGTGGCGCCTAATACTTCATCTCATATTTATATTTTATTTAATTTCAATCATTGTAAGTACCGGTGTTTGAGAAATGCAATATACAAAACTCAGTCTCATGTATGCCCTATATGCTTCGCACATGTTTTGCATGCTTAACATTAATTGCATTAAATAAGCCACTTTAGAAAATAAGTCACAGCGCATTTCAGATGACAAAAAATAAAGTTATATTGCAGAAAATACAGTACTTTATGCATTTAAAGCTGAAGTGTCACCAAACAAAACTGCCAAAAATAATGACTGTTTTCGAACTGTTTTCCTAAACACTTCGCCATCTGTCATTGGTCAGCTAAATGGATAGTCCCGCCCCAAACTCACGCCATTGGTTAAGCCAAAGTTGCTCACTTGAGCTGGTTAAAATGCTCAAAATACAGAGCAATGTTTGACATCACCACAGAGTTTCTGCATACTAAATTAATATAGGGGAACATATTTCACAAATAAAATACGCAAATATGAGTCAGACAGATCAAAAACCACACTAGCATTATA
>NW_015515815.1:0-635 GCF_001515645.1 Sinocyclocheilus grahami | reverse complement strand
TTTTTTTTTGTTTTTTAAGTTGAATTGGGTTTGTCCATATTTCACCCAGCACTGAGTTGTTTTTAACCCAGCATTTTTTAGAGTGTAATCATTCAGAACACCCTCACAATACCTAGCAACCAATTAGAATACCCTAGCAACACCTAACCTAACAACAATCTAGCAGACTCTAGCAATACCTAGCAACCAACCAGACCAGCTATTGCACCTAGCAACAAGATAAAAAAAATCACTTGGCAACCACATTACAATTATGCAATAAACACCCCATCAATTTAAAATAGCATGTTTTTACTTTTCTTTTTTGATGCACATTCTTGGTCTTATTGTGAACAATTGTGATATTCAAAATAGTTAAAATAGTTCAATATCATGTCTGTGTCCGTCTCTCTGAAGAAACACAAATCTTGCGTTAGCGTTCAGAACGAGGTGAATTTCACAGACAGATGTGGTCGCTGCATCCCTGCATTATATAAAACATGCAAACGTCTGCAGTCGTGCAGCTGCAGCGCAGTGAATGCAGAGGTGAAACGGTGCACTGCATGTGGATCATTGCGTAAGATTCAGAGGCACCTGGCCATGTGCATCGCTGTAGGAAATCTCCCATAAATCTGTTTTTATCTTCCGCACTTTTT
>NW_015515814.1:4550-5162 GCF_001515645.1 Sinocyclocheilus grahami | reverse complement strand
AAAAAATAAAAATAATAAAAAAATGAAAACAGCATATCAAAAGGTGCTCAAGCCATAAAACTGCTTTTGATGTGGAAATAATCAAAAAGTAAAATACAATTTAAAAAATAATACACACCATATAATATGATAATAATGTAAAGTCCCATTGTGTACAAACTGATATGTGTGTGTTTAAACTGGTGTGCATCCAGGCCAGTCATGTGTTACTTTGTCTCGTCTGTTTCCCTGTGAACGTCCCGTTCGTCCGCAGGTGTCCCCGGTGCTGAAGGACTTCCTGAAGCGCATGCTGACGCGGGATCCGCTGGAGCGGGCCAGTGCCACAGACCTCCTGGAGCACCCCTTCCTCCTGCAGGCCAGCTCTCCGCAGTGCCTGGTTCCCCTGGTGGAGCAGTACCGCAAGCGCATGTCCCGCTGCTGAAGCCCCTGCATCCGCCGCTCTACTGAGAGGAGCTGGGCTGTCGGAGTGAGAAGCACCTCGGGTTCCCCGGAGCAATCAGGACTGAGATGGCTGTTCGATGAGAAATCAACTCTATAAAGCCATTTTCTTCTACCTGAGGACGTCTTATTGGTGCTTAAAAGGCGGTGAATCAGAGCAGAAGTGCGTCTGAC
>NW_015515814.1:2313-3203 GCF_001515645.1 Sinocyclocheilus grahami | reverse complement strand
ACGAAAGCATTTCTTCAGAGAAGGCGGTGAAGCGATGTCGTTTGCTGGTAGCACTGACAGATGCGAAAGGTTTTTATGAGCCATTGTAACCAACTGTATATATTTTAATGACCGATTTAGTATTAGTTTTCAATGGATTGACGAGCACCTGCTTTTGGAAAGGGTGCTGTGAATGGTTTGTAAACCGTGTAAATATTGCATCTGCGCTTCATTCCTGATTTCTTAAACTGCTGATTTGACGGTCAGGCGTCAGAAGAACAAATAATGTACATAATCAGAGTGAGAAACGACCCATATTTGCATTTGTTTGATTATGAGAGAGGAAAGGAAAAGTCTGTTTGTTGGTGTGCGTGTGTGTGTGTTTACATTTTGGATGCAGCGTTCATTGTGATATTCTTGCATCCTATTGGACTGTGATGTTTCCTAAATGATCACACTGACAGATTAAAAGAGAGCAAGAGAGATGTCGGTTTGTGTTTGGGGCCGTTCACACTGGAAACATGTTGTCACACTATTTTTAAGTGTACACGTATGTAAAATGAAGATCATTTAATTGCTATTTTTGTCAGCGTAAAATGAGCAGTTTTTGAAGAATCTTTACGCAGCTCTTTCCTATGGAAACTTGTTTTCGACCACAGGTTTAATTCTAAGCTTATATGTCGCAGTTCTGACTTTTTTTCTCCGAATTCAGAGTTTGCAGAATTACAATATAAACTCATAATTATAAGATATTAACTCAGATTTGCAAGTCAGAATTGTGAGATATAAACGAAGCACAATCACTAGATGTAAACTAAGAATTCAGAGGGGGAAAAAAGTACGAATTGTAAACATGCAAAGTCAAAATTCTAATTCTAAAAAAATTATAATTCACAATTCTGACTTTTTTC
>NW_015515814.1:0-1133 GCF_001515645.1 Sinocyclocheilus grahami | reverse complement strand
ATGTGTCGCATGAATTCAGGAGCCGTGAATCTGCGCAGGAGTCTGGAGAGCCCAGAAGAGTGAGGTTTGATTCTTTCAGGTTCGAGTTCTTCACGACTGAGCAGAAGTTTGCTCTGCCTGGTCGTTTTGGGAATGCTGCCACGCTTTTGCACCTCTTTTCTGATTTCGAAGTTGTCAGTCGTTTTTGTGCTGTAGAACTTCGCCACAAGCGGTTTTTCATCTTGCAGCGATGCTCTTTTGAATTTGCTCGCAGATCTGTTGGTTTCTTGCACGTCGCCCTGATAGGATTGTTTCCTTCCGCATCTGAGGTCAAGATTAAACGACCTTGTTTTCCCCCAAAGCGGTGCGTCGCCGTCCGTCTCGCGTTCTGCGCTTCCGACCTCTTTCAGCACCGAGTTTTGAATCTGTTTCGAAGCGAACAGCAGATCCGCTCCGTCTTCGGATCTGCTGAGGCTTTGGTTGGCATCTGGACGTCTGAAGCGGATCCGCAGGCCGTTGCTGTCGCCGACGCGCAGCTGTCTCTGAAACAAGGCCGGGAGGATTTCCTCGTGCTTGCTTTGGATCTGTTTGGAGAACCTCTCCAGAACCTGCTTCGGGAGGCGATTGGGCCACCGCAGGTCTTCGGCGGGTTCTCCAGTGCTGTTCGTCGGACTCACTGTCTTCTTTCCACATCCGTTGAGGGTTTGAGTGCACTGGATGTGCCCAAAGAAGTCAGCAACTTGGATGGCTGAGTGGCCGGCGTGATTCGTGCGGTCCAGTCGCAAACCGAGCTTCTTGAACGCCCGGACTAGGAACTCCAGGATTTGGCTGTGTCCTCCGCATGCGGCATACATGAGGGCACTGTTTCCCCATGTGTCTGTGAGCTCTGGATCAGCGCTGAATTGCACCAGGAGCTTCACCGAATCCAAGTGTCCGTGTTCGCATGCCAGACTCAAGGCTGTGCGTCCGTGGTCATCCCGGGCGTTCACATCCGCACCTTTTTCCAGAAGCAATTGGGTGAATTTGGATCTGGTTATGTGCTCTTGAAGGCACACGGCGTGCATCAGAAGCGTACGCCCGTTTTCGGCTTTCCCGTTGATGATGCGCCCGTCCAATGCATCCAGGACGAACCGAGCCAAGTGGACTTTCCCGCT
>NW_015515813.1:4869-5162 GCF_001515645.1 Sinocyclocheilus grahami | reverse complement strand
ACTCTGCAGCAGAGCGATCTGTTCGTTATCTGATCCCTCCTGAGCCAGTTTCAGCATCTTATTCTCATGCTGCAGGCGAATCAGACGCTCCCTGAGAGACATGAAAAGACAAAACTAGTCAGGACAAGAACAGTAGCTCACTAGACCATGATAACCTCAGCAGTCAGACTTCTAACAAAATTAGCTCCATCAGCAGAAGAAAGCTCAAGCTCTTTCTGGATCCCTGAACTGATTTACAATGCTGCTGTTTGTTGGGCAGTGTGACCAGTTACAAAGCTATAAAACAGAGCACA
>NW_015515813.1:2282-2774 GCF_001515645.1 Sinocyclocheilus grahami | reverse complement strand
GAGTGTGTGCATGTCTGAGCGCTTGTGCGAGTGTGTGTAAGTGTGTGTGCACATGCGCTTGTGTGTGTGTGAGTGTATATGTGAAAGTATGTGTGTGTCAGCTTCATAAAAATCTTGTCAAAGAAATCAAATTAGGCTCAAGTGTTAATTGTGTGTAAAAGATTCATCAGAATTAATTAGTTTGTCGAGTCAACATCTAATTTGGCAGCTCGTCTACAACATCCACATGCTTCATTTAAAAGACCGTTAATATTCACTATTGATATTCTGTTACCTCATAACTGAACTTCATATCATAAATACTGTTATTTTCCTGTTTTTTACTGTGAAGCTGCTTTGAAACATTTTTGCTTGTATAAAGTGCTGTAAAAAAAACGTGGCTTGACTTCACAATGAGAGAAAGACTGGAAATGAGGAGAAAGATGAAAAGAGAAGAGCGGGAGCAGTGTGTTAGCGACTATAATAACAGGAGAACAGAGAGCGGTAACAGCC
>NW_015515813.1:0-775 GCF_001515645.1 Sinocyclocheilus grahami | reverse complement strand
CTGCGTCTCTCAGACTCTCTTTAGTATGAACAGCTCTAATGTCTGCGATCTCACATCAGATAATGCACTGCTTTATTAACAACGAAACAGAGCGTTTGATGAGAGCTTACAGGCTTTTAATCTTCAGAGCTCGAGAACAAACACTGAGAGCGCGATCAATAATCTCCCGGACCGCAGAAAATCATACGAACCTGAGAAAGACTTTACTGGATTAAAGCTGCTGTTTAGTTCAGTTCCATCTCTTTACATTCACACCAGATACTGTGCACAGATCAGAACTGCGGTATCAGACGGATCGACGCACACAGTCCTACACTTACGCTAATGAAACACATTGCGAGCTGGTTGTTGGTTGTGAATATAAAGGGAACCACATTTTAATCACTGGTGTCTACACTCATACTCTTGCTGCCGTCAGTACGCAATAAACTACTGGAGTCCATGCACTACAATGCTTTCAGTAGCGCACGGTCTCAGATCAGCCCCCAGCAGGGTAATTCCTGAACTCCGTTTCGGACCGTCCTGTCTGGGATCTGTCTGCGCTCCTCACCTGAAGGTCTCCTCCTGCAGCTGCTCCAGCTGCGTCTGAAGCTGCAGGTGTCTGCGTCCCGCAGGGCTGTTCAGATCCTCGATGGAGTCCGACTGGTTGAGCCGCTCCATCAGCACCTGGTTCTCAGCCAGAAGACTGCTCTTCTCCTCCTGGAGCGCCGCCACCTTCAGCACAGACGCACAGAGAGTCAGTGTGTGTGTATGTGTGTGAGAGAGAGAGAGAGAG
>NW_015515812.1:4292-5166 GCF_001515645.1 Sinocyclocheilus grahami | reverse complement strand
ACGAAGATGGCAAAGAGTAAGCTGATGGGCACTCCGAATCCCACACATATCCACCCAGCTCTAGGAGCGCACTTCATAGCACGGGACCCATGTAAGTTCATGGTCGACACGGTAGTTCACACACTGCAGAGAAGGACAGACCGGCGCACACACACTCTGTAGCTACACATCTATAGAGTAGATCTTAGGAAAACACAAGAAGAAACTAATCCACCTCCACATGCATGTCATTAGCAAATGGCCTTTTCTGTTCTCTTAGTTCTATTACACTTAAGTTGAGCCTTAGCACTTCATCTCATTCAACCTCTCTTCTGTTCCAAGTCACAGAAATTACCAGAGGTCACACAGGTATCAGTATTTAGTTCCTGCCGCTTTTTGTTAATTTTAGGATTCTTTTGGTGTGTGTTAGGGCCTTTGACTTCAACAATTTGTCAAACACTTGATTTTGAAGTGGTGTTTTCAGTCACATCTGACATACTGAACTGAGCTGGCAAGGTGATGGTTTGCTGTGCTTATCCCAATCCTCAGATGACTTGACGGGGGCAGCACTGATCCCAGCATCTCCAGAGGCCTGGTCTCCTTACCCTATCTATACCCCGGAGCTCAGCCCAGGCCTGCCCCACACGGCTTTCACCTACCCAGCAGCAGCCGCTGCAGCAGCAGCCGCACTTCATGCTCAGGTGAGGCCATCTTTACCAGTTTCTTTTATTTTTTTTATTTTTTTTATTGTTAATTGTCTTTTTTTTTTTTTTTTCCCTGCTTCTAGATTTATTTATTTTTCTTGTCATTTGTCAATTCTCTTTTTGATTTTCATTATTTTTCTTGCATGTTTGTTTCCCTTTAGTTTATTATTTCTTAAATTTAACTTTTAATT
>NW_015515812.1:2252-2807 GCF_001515645.1 Sinocyclocheilus grahami | reverse complement strand
GTCCAGACAGCCAGATGGTTTCCCCCTGCTAGTTTCCACTGTAACGCATCACAGAGGGTCTGATGATTTTACAAAATGAGACCACTTCAGTCTAGAGTGTGACTGGGGACAAGAGTTTGTGCAATTGAAATAATCTGTGTAAGTTATTGCTAACTTTTTTTTTTTTTTTTTGACATTTGTTTTTGTATCCATGTCCTTTTTATAGCAGTTTCAGAGGTTAAGTTGTAATTTTGTTTTTGACTGTCAGTGTGGCACAAAACTAACAGTATATGGATGGCAAATTTGCTGCTAACATGAAATTGCTGTTTCAAGTTAATACTCTGAATATAAAGATATGCTACAATGGTGCATGATTTTAATGTGGGTATAGTAATGGTTAATTGAGACACTTGAAATGCATTTGTAAAAAAAATTAAGTGTTTGGTGTACAAATACTGCTGTATGATAGTATTAAAATGGGAATGCATTAAAATGTCTTGTGTACTTTTATTGAACTGTGCACTACAGTTTTGTTCGAATTGCAGCAGCTTGCATGGATACATCAATCATGTACTC
>NW_015515812.1:0-1578 GCF_001515645.1 Sinocyclocheilus grahami | reverse complement strand
TTTTTTAGATTTAAACATATTCATAAATCTCGCAGAAGGCTTTAAAATGCACAACGCATCAGACGCCACGACCAACTTTGTTGAATAAGAATTAACTTGTATGAGAAAATGAGACTGGGACAGCAATCAGAAATATTGTAATGATATAATATAGATAATTTGGGGGAATTTAAAAGATACGGTAGTTTTTGAAACCGTAAATTAGCCTATGGAAAATGACGTCCTCGTCAAGTACCCGCCCCTCATGAATAAATATCAATATGTAACCAGTGATTGGTTGCTCAAGAGAAGAACTGGCTCCAGGAGAGAAAGAGGTGCTTGACCCGAGCACAGGTGTTGTGAATTAGGTCAAAATAGCCTTCGAAAGGTTTAAGTAGACTTAGGAGAGTTAAATAAGGTGTTGTTTTCGATAATTTTGGTTGATAGTCCTACCATGGCGTTTTCTTTGGTGAGTTTCGGTGTTAGTTCGGATTTGAATCTTGCACCACTTTTGTTAAAAATAGTTTTGAGTTTGTGAGCGTGTCAAATGTTTGCTTTGTGATTGTTTGACCCGCGTTTACTACCTCAATTAAGTTTTGGGGTCATTTAGAAGTGAAAATAAGTATTCCACTCCTTTTTTGTTGTCGAGCATGCAGGAATGCTAGCTGTTGTGATGGCCTGTATCTGTCATCAGTAATGGTTTACAGTGAGGTAGGGGTCCATTAATATAGTTGCCATTGATTGGGCTTGTCAGATTTAATCATTGGCTGCTTTGTTGTTCAATTTAACAGCATGCGTGGCAAATTAACTTATAGGCTTATTGTTCACCATCACTCTAGTGAAAGTGGACTAGAATGAATTTCTACTTAATTTCAAAAAATAAAAAAGGTTTTGCTAATTGAATCTAAAGTGGTGTGGTAAGGGAAGAATCAGGCCTATGTTTGTACCGTTTCTGTGATTCATGTCTGTTTTGTTCTGACAGAGTGAGAATCCCAGACTTCTTAACTGCCTGGATTCTGATATTCCAGCCCTGTCTACGTGCAGCAATGCAGACACGTTCTCCAGGATGAACACCATGCTGGGAAACGCGCTGGATCTGAGCGGGGTTTGCACAACACCCACTGCCAAATGCAAGCGAGACCCTTTTAATGGTAAACCCTAATTTGTGTACAAAGAGATGCACTTTTTAACTGAGAGGTAGAATGAACAACAAATGCAAGCAGACAATTCCTTTATATATGTGCAGACACAATAACAATAGAGCTTTTTCCACTTCCCACGTTCATGTGCGTCTGCTGCATTGCTGTTTGCACCTTCAGCTTTGGCCCTGCAGTTGAGCATCATGTGCACAGGGAATCGTTACAGCACCGGTCATGCGATGTCATGCAGGCGAGACGGAGGATGCTGAATCAGGGCTGGAGCAAGCAGTTGGATGCGGTCCAGCTCCGCATGAGAAGCCCAGATTGCTCATTCTTCAGCTACTTAGCCAATAGCAACTGTCCTGCGATTCACTGGAGTTATTTTGTCTCTTAGCCTGCAGCTAGCTGCAAACTCTCTCTCCCTGCCACCTCGAGTGTCTGAGACCGAGGTGGGAGGGGG
>NW_015515811.1:4299-5166 GCF_001515645.1 Sinocyclocheilus grahami | reverse complement strand
ATATGAGCCCAATATATATTGTACTATATAAAGCCATTTGATTTAATTTTTAAATAAAGCTATTAAAGCTTTTAATTGAAGTCCTTCAGAAGTTGACTACAGTTAAAAGTTTAAATAATGTTTCTGCTTGAATAATCAATTTAAGAATTGACCAAAAATTGGTTGTGATTTTCTCCCCTTGTTATGCAGAACCTACCATATTGCTGGTGACATTGGACAAGAGAATGATTTCTGGCAGATGAGCCAGTAAAAGCTACTTCAACCAATTCTACTTTCTTCAGATGCAGTCTTGATGGTTATTGCTACATCTGCAAGCTGCGAGTGCCCTTGTACGCCACTCTTACAACTCGCTCTACTGCCATCACAGAATTAATTTCCCATAGTTCATTGCCAAGGTTGATCGGCCATGATTGTTTCAGGTGTTTGTCTTTTGTATTGTTAGGTCTTTCTATTTAATGTCTTGTTTCTCAGTCTCTCATTGCTAAGTCTCAATTTCCTATGGTTAGGGATTATGTCTGCATCGCTTAGCCATTGTCTCTGGATTTCTGTGTCTTGGTTTTTTCACGTTCTGCCTGGTATCTTGGATTACTCTGTTTGCCTCAGCCCTGAATTCAACTATTGTTTGAATTGACTGTTTATAATGACCCTTGCCGGTTTTCTGGACTGAGATTGTGGATTTACCTTTAAATAAACTGCTGCATATGGATCCTAAGCCTTCGTGTTTTGGTGCAGGTCATAACAGAAGACTTGGCCCACAATGGATCCAGCAGTAAAGATAATCAGTTTGCGTCAAGGTAATCAATCCCTCGAGGACCATATTAAGGACTTTCTCGACACTGCTAATTTCTCTGATTCCTCAGACTATTG
>NW_015515811.1:2418-2967 GCF_001515645.1 Sinocyclocheilus grahami | reverse complement strand
ACAAAATATGTATTGTGTGTTTGAGTGGTCCAGACGCTACACTATGCAATCATTGATTTATTTTGTTACTGACTAATCTGTGATGTCCTTGAGGGTCTCTGTTGTTAAATGGTTCCTCCTTCACTGTTGAGGAAGTAGAGGAGGATGCTTCCCCTATATATTTTTTGGGAGGGGCACTGCACACCAAGCTCCAGTGGCCATGGAGCTTGGCCCATCATGGTCACCAGCAGGTCCAGTGATAATGGTCACTAGTCCCCTGCTTTTAGCACCTTTCTGTCCTGTGGTTCCTGCACCTGAGCCAGTTTACAACATGGATGCCGCACCTGATTCAGTTCATAAAATTTCCGCCATTCCAGAGCCTCATGCCACAGTCTTCAGCCATCACAGATGCCACTCCTGTGTTCCCGGTCATAGTGAACGTTACATTTGAAGACACTCGGGCATTCTAAGGGCATTTGGGGCTAATCTCCAGTTTGGTGGACGCACCGCTGGTTTCGGCCAGAGCAGCTGGCATCACAAGGGCCTCAACACTGGCTGTCACAGAGGCTG
>NW_015515811.1:0-545 GCF_001515645.1 Sinocyclocheilus grahami | reverse complement strand
TTAGGGTTAGGGAATGAAACCGTCACCGATTATATTATTCATGCACAGACTGCCATCACAGCACTGCGGAGTGCAGGAGAAACTTTGAGTGACGGCTTATTGACTGCAATGATTTTAAAGGGTCTGCCTGACGCATTTAAATCATTCTCTGTTTACATTACGCAGAGTGATGAAAAGTTAGCATTTGCCGATTTTAAAACAAAACTGAGGAGCTATGAGAGCACAGAGAAGTTTTGTACTGCTAGCTTGGGTGAGGACAGCGTGATGAAAGTCAAAGGAAGAGACAACTGGAGTGTCAAACTTACCTGTTACAACTGCGGACAGAAAGGACACAAAGCCACGGAGTGCACGTCAGCTGCTGGGGAGCGCAGGGAGCAGAGACAATGGTGCAGTTTCTGTAAAAGCGCCACGCATAAAGACTTGACCTGCCGGCGCAGCAGTGGATGAGGAGGACCACACGTTCACATTTAAGGTGGAGCAGGTGGACGATGCTCCGTTCAGCGGAGTGAAGATGAAAGGCCTCATGGTAGACTCCAGAGCCACTA
>NW_015515810.1:4380-5166 GCF_001515645.1 Sinocyclocheilus grahami | reverse complement strand
GTTAGAGAAACATTTCATTCTATCATTCTGAAAACATTATGAGAATGTTGTGTTGTGATCACTGATGAACGTAACTGAACACAGCTCTGAAAACATACAAATAACATCATAAAGACGTTCGGAGAGCATTTTTCTAAGAATGTTTCCTCTCAACATTACAAGAATGCATCAGATATCAATAATGTTATAAGAACGTTCCATAAACATTATTTTAAGGATGTTTTGTCCTAACATTTACATAACCTTTAAAAAACATTATGGGAACGTTCTCTATCAGTCTGCAATTTAGCTCACATTTTATATCAGGATAAAAAGAGTTTACTTTAACATAGTTGACTGGCAATTAATATTAAGGTTTTTAAGTGTTCAAATAAAAGAAAATGACATCACATGATGCTGGTCACATGGTCACAAACTTTTTTAGTTTTTGAAGTGTTTGGTTAGTAACAGAGTTGACTGAATTTTAGTGAAACATGAGTAAAAAAAAAATATTTTTTTATTTGAAAGAAAATTACATTTAATCTAGATTTGTGATATTTAGATTGTAGAAAGAGATTTAATATAGATGATCGTGACCTTAACGTTTTTTATTCATTATTTTGAATTTATCAATTTAAAAAGTGAACATTGCAAAAACTAATTTAAGACGGGCTGCATAAAATATGTGTCTGAGATTATAGTATACATTCTCTTAATGGAGTAAATATCCTGTATTTCTGAAGAAAACTCGTGCATTGACAATGTGTTTGTGCAGAAGGAGGGAGTGTTTGAGGAAGTGATGATGAT
>NW_015515810.1:0-867 GCF_001515645.1 Sinocyclocheilus grahami | reverse complement strand
GTTTTAGATAACTACAATAATCGTGAATTAATGTGACTGGGCCTTATAATAAATGATATTAGATGAAAATAAGTGAAAACACTCTCATAGTCCAGTTAAGACCACCGTATTACTGATTCTGTACCGCAGTGATGAATGAATATGATTGTTTTTGTCTCTCAGCACATAAAGCCTGCTGTTGGTCTCGAGCGCTGGCGGATCGGTCCGGTCGAGCCGCTGCAGGAGCCGGATCACGACCAGCACAGCGCCGCTGCTGTGGAGCCGTACAGACTGTGAGATACCAGCTCGTGGTCCTGCTCTCGTCCCTTCATCAGCGACGCTAGTCTAGAGCACAGAGCCGAGGGCTATCATCGATAACTACATCTACAAACTATTAGAAACATGCATGTTCATTCAAATAAAACTAAAATCAAATGTTTGAGTTGAAGCAATACAATTTCTAACTGGTAATAAAAACTTTAGTAATACTTAAAAAGGTTAAAAGCTAATAAAAATGCACATGACAAAATTACTAAAAATTTACTAAAATGAAAACTTAAAATATAAAAATAAAACCAGATTCAGAATATTAATAAAAACTGTAATAATCACTTCACGTGAGTGTAAGTGGGTACATTCGAATATACTTGTATATCTAACATTATACATGTGGCTGATATGATATTATAGGAAATACAGTCAGAAGTGAAACGAATATCAAATGCTGTTTCATATCATCTGATCTGTGGTCAGTTCATATAAACTCTGATTTACTGTTGAAACTTTGGTTCATGAAGTCGCACTCAATCACAGAACAGTGTTTATATGAATGTTGGTCAGTCAGTGTGTACTGTAAGTGTGTAAGTGTGTGTGTGTGTGTGTGTGTGT
>NW_015515809.1:4401-5167 GCF_001515645.1 Sinocyclocheilus grahami | reverse complement strand
GATATTCATGTTAATATAAGAAATTGTTCCAATTTCTAATAGGTTTCATACATGTTTTTACTTTTATATGACAATATGTCATATCCTGTATGGAAACCTAATATATTTATTTATTTTACATTTGTGTATAAGTTCAAATGTACTCTATGTCATGATATTTCATGAACTTAAAAAAAATGATGAACTGTACAAATGATCTCTTGGAAAACAGCCAAACGTTGAGCAGATTATCAAAAATCATCTCATTTTGTATGGCTCTGAGAAAAACAAAAGATAAACAAAAGAAATGATTCTCTGGCCATTGTTTTGCTGCACTAAAATATGTCATGATAAGTATCACTTTTTTTCACATTATAAAAAAATCCTAAAATTAGCAATTCTAATCATTTGTGCAAGTTCTTTCACAGTGCACTGGAACTGTGTAGTTTCAGAGAGGTCTAGACATTAGTTACGCAGCAGGCACGGGCCATTAGCTGAAGTGCTTAGTCGTCAGTTGTTTCCAGGACGCCTGGTGTTTAGGATAAGTTACGCTTGTATTGATCGCCGTTGTAATATTAATCACTTCCCTCTTAAAGGGAGTGACAAAATTTGAACCAAAATAACTAAGCTGTGGGAGACTACTTGCCTGAACTCTCCTTAAACCCAGAAACTCTGAGAGTGAAAGCATTTGATTTAAATTCCCTTAATATCCCAAAATGTACAGCAAACTTAACAGTGTAAATTTTAAATCTTTAACAAGAAAGCACACGTATCAAAGTGTTCCCTG
>NW_015515809.1:2401-4161 GCF_001515645.1 Sinocyclocheilus grahami | reverse complement strand
ATAAAAAATGACCCACAGGAGAGTAAGTAGACTGCCACTAATTGCATTTAATTCCAGTTCAATAAGCCTTTTTGTGCAGAGGCAAAATATTGAGACTGAATAATGGTAAAATAAGCTATATGCAGACTTTCATAACCATGGCCAATTTAGTTTATTTGAACGATAGCATACAAATGACTTATTATCCCTTTTGTGGAGAGCTGTGTTATCGTGATTTGGTTTTAAGATTATGACTAATTATTTTGGGGCACATAAAGAGTTTTTTACCAGACACATTTGTTACCTACAGAAAACCTTGGTAACACTTTCTCTTTTGAAAAAGCACAGCACAGTTTTAGGACCCAATTCTTCAGAACCTGAATCATCAGCTCAGCCTTTCGGATTTCCTGTTCTTTCAGATGGAAATACTGGCCTGTTTACATAAAAACACTTTAAAAATGGTAATTTTGCCATGAGCTTGCGGAACGTTTTCTGTTTGTTTGTTTGCTTCTATCATGTGAAAATGAATCTAACCTTCATTAATAAATACAACACATGAGATGACATGGGCTGTATGCAACCAGATGCAGGCATTCAGAACACTTCTATAAAACAAACTGAAGCCGTATTAATAGTGACTTATGTTTTAATGTAAATTAATGTTGCGCATTATTTACAATTAAAAATATGTTTACTGTTTACAATTTCCTGATAACCTGGACCAGTTACAACTGTTGTCATTTAATTATATGCATGCTTATTCAACAGCACACACCCCACTGTGCTCCCCTGCACTTGAGATAATCTGAGCCAGTGTGAGTACTTTGTAATAGCCTTAATTGCCTCTTAATTACTCTGCTTACTATCTGATGAGTTGTCAAGGACTGCTTTTATCTTATGCCAACTATAATAACTTCAGATCATATGTAATGCTACCATGTTAGGTTGTCCTTATGACCTCAAACAAATGAATACTGGGGTAGGCAATGAAATATTTAGGCTCTCTGTGCTGAACAATAAATAAATAGAGATATAGCAGCAAATCAAGGCTATAGCCTGTAAGTTATTATTTCTCATAGAAGTTCATATGGCAAAACGTGGTTTTTAGTGATCAAATTTTGATTAAAATTAGTCATAGCTAGCCAAATACTACAAAAATAAATAAATAAATTAGGGCTGTCAACGTTAACGTGTTAACGCATGCGATTAATTTTACAATCCTTAACTCGTTAAAATAATTTAACGCAATTAACGCAAAATTACTGAAGCACAATTTCGATTCTAAACTTTTAACCCAATTTTGCTTCTCTGTTTGCGATTAGATCATTTTAAGCCACTAAACTTCGGGAAAGTTTTCAGTCCAATGATCCAGAAAGTGAATGCATTCAAACAATCCGTCCAAAACAGCGGTAATATAAAGGAAACCAGGCTGATTGCATCAGAGATTGCAGAGAGAACAGAGACTCACGTTGCGTTTTCAGTGAATTATTCATTCCAGTGTGTTTTGCTTTTAAACACGAGCTCTGTCATATTCTGTGATTGTCTCTGAAGAGCACGAGCCCTCACACGTCGCGCTGTGTGAAGTACAGACTGAATGGATTGTCAACACAACACATGCAAACTATGTTTTCTCGACTGGATAACCAGTCTCGCTAGTAAAGTTTTGATGGATGAAGACTGCAATCAAGGTAAAGACGATCGCGGTGGCATACAGGAGTCATACAGTAAGCACGCGCGAGTCCGTTATAATAATGCATGTATGAGTGCTCTTGACGCACTGA
>NW_015515809.1:0-1143 GCF_001515645.1 Sinocyclocheilus grahami | reverse complement strand
TCTGAATTAAACATGATTAATGAATATTGTATTCGCGATAACGGCACAAACAATGTAGCCTACAGCAGCGACGCCACACCAAACAGATACGAGCCTAAAAATGATGGCAGAAGAAATCATAGTTTACCTTCAGCGAGAAGGCGCATCGCGTGGACGAACGACGGGTCCAAGCTCTCCTTCTCGGCAATGAGCTCTGGCAGGTACTTGTCCTGATCCATCACTGGATTCCTCTCCTGAACACCGCGAGTGCAGGTGAGACGACCAAAGTGGTAAGTGATGGAATGGGCGTGTGGATGTTGCGTTTAAATAGACTGCGTAATATCGGGGAAGGATCGTGTGGTTTTCGCGCACAACGTGGAAGATATCAATGCAGTGTACCCATCTCCTCGAGTCTCTCATGTAAAACCTCCCACCTCAGACTCCGAATCTGTACTCTCACTCCGCCCATCTATATCTGGATTGGTCATGGCAGAGAGCAAACTGCATGCAAATGTCAGATTTTGTCTATAGGACTGAACAGGGGACATTCTGAGATCCCACTGCTGATCTGTGACCCCTGTCCATGGTTCTGAACACCCAATCTTCTATGCAAATCTATGGGTTTGCACTCTCTGACAAGTAACCTTGGATTTCCTTTGCACATTTGCTTTGAAAAGACATCAGACAACAAATGCATTGTTGTAACAATATTATAAAGCAGGTATAATTGGACACTGAATCCAACATGAAATAATGGTATGAGTCATTCTTCATATGCTTTAAAAGAATACCCGAATAGGAGAAGTTTCTGAATTGTTTTAATTACCCTCAGATCATCCAAGATGTAGATGAGTTTGTTCCATTGGAACAGATTTGGAGAAATTTAGCATTACATCACATGCTCACTAGTGGATCCTCTGCATGCAGTGAATGGGTGCCGTCAGAATGAGAGTTCAAACAGCTTGATAAAAACATCACAATAATCCAAAAGTAACTCACACAACTCCAGTCCATTGGTTAATGTCTTGTAAAGTGAAAAGCTGTATGTTTTGTAAAAAAACAACAAACCATCGCTTCTGGACAAAATACCAACCTACAAGTCCACAATCCACAATAGCACTTCCTCCAGTGAAAAAGTCCATCCCCTGCTGTCCTCTCACATCA
>NW_015515808.1:4616-5167 GCF_001515645.1 Sinocyclocheilus grahami | reverse complement strand
CTTTAAATAGTAAAAGAGACGAAAGACTGAAGACAAATGAAAGAGGATGTAGGAGAGGGACTCTTACTAAATGAGCTAATGGTGTGGAAGCAAAATTCTGTCATGAGGTGTGAATCTCATGTGATCTCTCAAGTGGAAGAAGAAAGCAGTACACAGTAGGCTCTTGAAGCATTAAAAGCAGCTGGGTAAATGTAAGCCAAGCATCAAACTAGTCAATAAGAAATATAAGAAAGCCCTCACTTATCACTACAGATTCATGCTCTGCATTATTCAACATTTGGTAGTTGAACAGATTTGGCCTCATGTGACCTTTGAGTGAATGTGTCAGGCCCTTTTTGCATCAAACCCGACTCACTCCCAAACACAAAAGAGTCCCGAAAAAACACAACGCTGTGGTCTAATTGATGACACACAAAGACCCATACACACTCACACCACACTTCAGCAAATCACAGTTTTGGTTCATCAGTGCTTGTGAATTTTAGTGCATTTTAATATTTGATGCTTGTTATATGGTTACATTCTTAATTAAATTCATACACACAAAAAAA
>NW_015515808.1:0-647 GCF_001515645.1 Sinocyclocheilus grahami | reverse complement strand
TCTTGAATAAATGTCTCAATTAAAGCAGTAGTCCGATAAGTAACGGTTATATTTCAGGGTGACGTTCAGCTTGTACTTTTAAAATTAATTTTATTAATTTAAATGTAGTAAATTAAAATGATTAATTTAAAAACGTGTCTTGTTTTTGAAGCCACTTGGCAAACCAAGTTCAATAACTGAAAAAGTATATTTGATTTTCATTAGGTCTACTTTATTTCCATGAAAAAACTGCTTCAGTTATTATGCAACAGAACATTCAAAACACACACACAAGATGAAATGCACATAGAATTTCACAAAATAGCTACACCTTGCTTATCAGGCCCATGAAAAGCACACACAAGATGAAATGCACTTAACATGGAATTATTTAGTGGCGTTAAAATAAAAATAAAAAAACACTTTCTAAATTTGAAATAGACCAAACCTGCGGTGAAATGCGGTCTATTAAAACGTCAGTCAATCTTTACAGGATTTTAGAATTTACTTTTAGAAACATTAGCTTAGACAAACTATTGCTTAGACCAGTGTTTCCCAATCTTTTTTTAGTCGAGCACCCTTTGGAAATTTTAACAAACTTGTGGCACCCTCCAAAATTAATTTTCGATATGATAATTTGAAAAGTATAGATATTTGGTACAACAGGG
>NW_015515807.1:3950-5167 GCF_001515645.1 Sinocyclocheilus grahami | reverse complement strand
TCACATGAGCCTTCAGAAATCATTCTAATATGCTGATTTGCTGCTGAAGAAACTTTTCTTATTATTATCAGTTTTGAAAACAGTCATGCTGCTTAATACTTTGTGGAAACCTTTTAAGCTTCTTTGAGAAATATAAAGATTAAACATTTTTGTAACATTATAAATGTCAGTAATTTATATCAATTTAATGTATCATTGCTGAATACACATTTAATTTCATGAAATAAATACATAAACTTGCTAAACTTTTGAATAAGTGTAAATATCCAATATTGACCATTGTTGATAAAAATAAAAATAAAACCATTCCGATACAGTTCCAATAACCCATAAGTTGTTATTTACTGAAGACAATGGAAACACATTGTGCCACCATGCCACTAAAAACACTCTTGGCTGCATGATTTGACAAGCCACAAGACAGCCCCATGTTTCCATGAGAGCTCTGAGTATTTCCTCTTCTTTGGTTCACGTAGGCAGGCCGGTGCTGTACTTTTTAAGAGGCTTGGTAGAGAGAGCATGTGTTGTTGATCAGGTCAGTCTGGCCTCCTTCAGCCCCAGCTGGAGTTTGTCAGGCTCTGCCTCCCCAGGTGTGGGGATATTGGGAGTCTTTACATAAGCCCCTTAGTGAGTAGATGAACACGGCCGTTTCCAGTACACCAGCTGAATCACCACTGTTGCATAACAACATTTAGGCACTTGGTAATTCACATATTAGGATTGTACTGTTGACCATTAATGCTACAGAAACATGTATAAGACGTGTAACCTAACTCTAGAGTGCACAGTCGAGGCGTGACGCCCGCTCTGATTGTGCCATCCTGCAGCAAACAAAAAAAAAAGTTATGTAAACAGCCACACAAAAATCAGCTGATCTACTTCTTCCTACTTTGTCTGCAAACTTCGATGGACTTCTGCATTCAAAAAATAAGTTTGAGTAATTTACTGGGTGGCTTATCTATTCAGATTTAGGATCTTGCTTTGGAACCAGTGGTTGTTTTTTAAGCCGTTTCTGGAGAGAAGTACAAAGAGGAGGCGTGGAGTATTTCTCCACCGAAGTACTGCAGAGAACGGATCACAATAAACACAACTCTGGTCAGCGATGAAATCATTGCACACAACTCCAACAGCAAAACGAAAACGACGGAGTTGAGCAAGAGCACAAAGCTCATAAAACCACAAGGAACCATATACATCCCAAATTGCAATGCAAAAAT
>NW_015515807.1:0-606 GCF_001515645.1 Sinocyclocheilus grahami | reverse complement strand
ACATATTCACAACTTTACTTGATTCTTCATAGTGAAAATAGCAGCTAAAAAGGTCAACAATAACATAAAGCAGATGATTTACTCATATCAATATGAAGCCTATAAGGAAGTGGAATAGTTAAGAGTCAATAGTTACAGGACCTTGTGTAGATAATAACTCATTGGTGTATATTTTTGCCTGCTGTTGCCTGCTGATAAGAAACACAATTACATTTATTTAAATTATAGGTACTGCTTAATAGCTTTTTTAATAAGCTTCATTTAATTCATATTTCATGATGTTTAGAGATGCAGCTGTACAATGTAACAGCATGCAGTTAGTTGTCCTAATGAGTTAGGTGAGAGAACATTTGTTAATAATTACAAAACAACAAATATTTAAATATAAGTACATGTTCTTGGCCATATGTTTTGAAAAACAACTTTTCTATGATAACGCCCACAGAAGCTGATATTGTATTCAGTGGGCCATGATTGGTCAGAGCAGAGCCAACACTTGAGACTGTATAGGTGAGAGTCACATGACTGAAATACTCAGCTTTCCCTTGCATGTGCTCAGTCACGTTGAGAGCAATGAGCCAGGAAACACAGTGAACGCCCACTTTA
>NW_015515806.1:4501-5167 GCF_001515645.1 Sinocyclocheilus grahami | reverse complement strand
AATTATTAAGCTAGCAGAATCTATAAGATCGCAGAATATCTACTGCTTGATATGCTACAGTATGTACCATCATACTGCTCTACCCTAATTGGTAGCATTATTATGGAATTTGGTTCGATTTGGTTTATTTTTTCCATTTTTAAGGACATATTTATTGTATCTATCAGTTGTTTTAAGAAGCTTTACAAGACAAAGACGTACCATCAGCAGCATGGTCCCCAGATCATCTGTGGCAGCATTCTCCTCAAGCACACGATCAAGATTCTTCACATACCAGGATCCGGCCTGCGTGTCCCTCCAGGAGACATAGCCTGCAAATGCATTAGCATGAATCGTCTATTTGTGTTTAGCAATCAAAAGGTTTGTCTTTCTGAAATATTTTTCAACCAAACAATTATTTAAGGTACAACAGGCGATTCCCGTAATGACCAAAGACACAGACCTGGAAAGGTTGAGTAGGACACCAGGATGTCGCTGGGTGTGGGCAAAGTGGCCCGAGCATCAAGTTCATCAGACGTGCTGAGAGAGTCACTGCTGGAGGATATGGGAATAGCGTCCATCTGGTCATCTATCCCAACCAAAGAGGGCTCCACCTCATCTGGAGAAACCTCAAAACCTGTGTCCTTCTCATCTACAGGTGAGAAGAAAAAAGTAAAAAAAAAAAAA
>NW_015515806.1:0-464 GCF_001515645.1 Sinocyclocheilus grahami | reverse complement strand
CTGGCTTGGTCACGTCTTGTTATCTTGCTCTGTTAGGAGAACAACGGTGTTTCACATTTGCAGGTTTGCAATAAGGGAACCACTCACACATGGATGGTCACATCATCTTACCTTCATAACTGTAAACTAAACTATGCACAGTATTAACAAGTGAACTGTGAACATCCAGTTTGAAGCATGATAGTTTGAGATGTTAAGCAGATTGTTAGAAACTGACAGTCTGAGTTTCCATTCACTTTCAGCGCATCATGTTTCCATGCAATTAAAGTGAATGGCAACCGTGACTGTCATTCTTCATTTGTGTTCCACAGAATGAAAGAAAGTCATACTGGTTTAATGAGGATGAGTAACGTTAATTGATAACAAACTGGACTGTTCCTCTGTGAACTTTCACAATGACCTCATGTAAACTTTCACAATCCCGTAGCGTTTACAGTTTCCCATATGTAAACAAAGACATCAAT
>NW_015515805.1:4058-5169 GCF_001515645.1 Sinocyclocheilus grahami | reverse complement strand
TGTGTGTGTGTTTAATGGAGGTGATGGGTTCATACTGATCACAAGTGCAACACTTTTTTGAAGGTTTGTTTGGATTATGATGAATGCTTGAATCTACAGATCGGTATGAGCGCAGGTCTGCATCAGAAAGTTCATGCTATTTTGCATTGTAGAGATTGTTATTTATGTTATATTTTATAATTATAAGACAAGCCACATTCATAGTCATACACTCATCTGTGATTGCATGTTATTTGAATTCTGGATTATTATTAATTCTTTGCTGAAACTGTACAACTTATAGTTACTGTAGGCTGATAAATTATTTTTAGTTTAGATGTTATATTTGATTAGTGACTAAATATTTTATATTTGATGTATTATTAATTTATATTTTATATAATATTAATTTATGTAATTTAATTTATAAATTGTTTGTAAAGAATTTTATATAATATAATTTATTTTATATGTGATATTTTATAATATATTTATTTTAATTTACATTAATTTATTTTATATATTGTTAGTTTTGTGACTTGGATAGTGATAAATGTTATATTTGTTATATACATGTTTTAAAAAAATGTCATATGTTATCATTTTAGGAGCTATATATAGTGAATATGTCTTACATTTGATTAGTTTAGTGACTTTGAATATTTTATATAATATTAGTTTAGAGTATAGTTATATATGTTTTATTTGATTAGTGGCTATTTTATATTTTATTAGTTTTGTGTCTGTATATAGTGATCAGTGTTATATTTGATTAGTGTAGTGACTTGAACAATGTTATATTTGATATAGTTTTAGTTTAGAAACTTATATTTGATTAGTTTATTGACTTTAAATATTTTACATTTTAAGTAATATTAGTTTAGAAACTGTATATACTGATATATGTGATATTTGATTAGTTTAGTGACTTTAAATATTTTATATATTATTAGTTTAGGGACCGTGTGTAGTGATAAATGTTATTTGATTATTTTAGTGACCTAAAATATATATTTTAGATATTAGTTTAGAGATTGGGTATAGTGATAGATGTTACAGTGGGTACGGAAAGTATTCAGACCCCCTTAATTGTTTCACTCTTTGTTATATTGCAGCCATTTGCTAAAATCAT
>NW_015515805.1:0-232 GCF_001515645.1 Sinocyclocheilus grahami | reverse complement strand
CACACACACACACACACAGAGAAACCAACAGGGAAAAGCAGATATTTACACCTGCATGTGAATATTATGAGATAATAATGTGAACGAGTTGCACAAATGTTTGCTTTGACCTGAGAATGTGGCAGATATGAGCGTCATTCACACATCCTGTGAGCTGTACTCTTCACCGGTGTGAAGAAGCCAATCACACACTGTCAGCTACACAGAAAACATCACAATGAGATGAACTGCA
>NW_015515804.1:4284-5169 GCF_001515645.1 Sinocyclocheilus grahami | reverse complement strand
GCTATTTTTTTACTACCGGCACCTGCGTCCATGAAATGCTAGATCAAATACTGTCCTTGCTCCCTGATGCCTGTAGGGACTATAGGGCAAGCTTGGGTTCTCCTCCAGGCCTGATCGTAACGGCACATCAAATGTGTCCCTGATTGTGCACATTCTATCAAGTTTTGATCTTTTTTTTCTAAGGCCATGAGGGGCTTCAAAAGGCCTGCTCCTTCAAAAGCAGGTCCCCTTCAAAGTTGTGTGCACATTCATGCCATATGTGAACCCAGCTATCGAATCACTTATCTGTCAGTTGGTGTCACACTAGCTGAATGACATGCAAAATGCACGATGCACGATGCACGGCATTTGATGTGACACTAACAGAAATGCATGAGGGTATACATGCACACATGATGTTTGTGATGATTATGAGAATTGATTTGCAGAAAAGATAGATTTAACAAAACATAAGTAGCCAAGCATGCATATTTGACAAAATTGCAAGCTGTGCTAACAGCATATTATTTGCTGTTTAAATGGAAAAGTAATCTAATCTGATTTGCATGATATAGACATTTATAAATGGACCATAACATCTTATAATTTAGAAAATTTTGCATATTAAAATATCGTATTTATACATTGGTATTGCTTTGATTTATTGTTGTACTACGAACACAAGGCCACTTATGGAGCACACTTGAACAGAGCTTAAATATCCTAGAAATTAAAAATCACTGTGGGCCTCCACAAGCCAAACAAAGAGCTTATAAATAAACAAAGGTATGCTAACAATTATGGTGTTCATGCACAATATTCGTATGCCAAAACTACGTCACACAATGCAAAAAAAAATGTACAAATACTTAAAAAAAAAAAAAAAAAAAAAAAAAAAAAAAAAAA
>NW_015515804.1:0-327 GCF_001515645.1 Sinocyclocheilus grahami | reverse complement strand
GGAGTCTGTGTTCTTCTGACAAAAGACCAGACCCTGACAGAAACAACAACCATGAGCATTCTACTCCGTCCCATCGACATGCTATATTACCTCTCCCAAAATGACCGACCGATTGAGGTGTATGCTGAGGGATTATTGGAGCTGGCCTCTACAGTTTATCTTGACAATGAGTTGCTAATGATTATTCCATGGGGGCCTGGATGAACCATTATATTCGCAGATGTCGTGGGATACCAACAATTGCACCTTGGTGCAATATATACTCTTTGCCCTCCTGCTCAGCCAGTCTGCCTCTTTCAATCACTGATTCACTCTGCAGCCATCCCG
>NW_015515803.1:4612-5169 GCF_001515645.1 Sinocyclocheilus grahami | reverse complement strand
CACATTTTACCGATGCAAATCTATTGTAACAGCAAAGGAGAAAGTTCAGCCTTGGTGTCCACTCTAACCCTTTCACCCCCTGAAGTCCCCGACCTCGCCTTCACCCCCGTGAGCCATCTCCTTCTAAAAGCCATGGGGACCTCGAGCCATCTGCCTCATTATGGGGTTAATATGTACACCGACAGGCATTCAAAGCCGCGGATCAGAGACTATAGCCAAGGTAAATATTCACGATATAAAGCCCACACTCGCAACACTGCAACTCCGTGGGGCTCGGATTCAAAGTCATAACTCCGTTATGATAGGAGGGGGGACCCGTACTCTCGCCACAGTGTGCGCGAGCACGTGGTCTGCCCAAGCAAACACCTGCAGAAGAGAGCGCGGCGATATGCAAATGAAGCGCCTTTTTCTTTACTTACTTTTTTGACTCTGACCGTTGCACCTCTCATTTTGGCAGTCTCTCGCCCATATCTTCTCTCCTTTGCTGTACATGGTCTTTGCAAGGGATTGTCGCCGCTCCGAAGCCCTTCTTTTCGTTTCAACCGTTCCTGCGAGTC
>NW_015515803.1:2414-3100 GCF_001515645.1 Sinocyclocheilus grahami | reverse complement strand
TATATATGCTATATATGTATTTTCTTTTTTGAGGTATTCATGACGATTGGTGGGAGATGATATGATAAGAAAGGGAAATGTGCTTCTTAAGTAAATTTCCTTTGTTTATTCACAACTTGTCTACATTTTAAACATGTAAACAAAATACCGCAGGTGGTCTTCCGTTTCGAATGTGGCGAATGTGATCAACAAACAAAAATGTGGAATACAGTAGGCCTCATATCAAAATAGAGGTATGGCGTCGCGGAACTAATTTTATTTCTTTCACAATCAGAAAAAGAAAATATTTTATTTGAGTTGCGTTGAACGCGCATCCGGCGCCTGCAATCATAAACTCGGTCACGAACCGTAAACTTGTTATTTCTCTTATAAAATTTATAGAAATAAGTTTCTTATTTCGTATGTTCACATGACTATTATGGCATGATAAAGTAGAAGGTCGTCAGAAACCCTATATGCAAGCTTTATTTGTAGAGTTAAAATTATTATGTTAGACATAGACATTTACACAATTCACATAAATGGCTTTGGATTTACAAGATTAGAAAGTAATAACCTATAGAATAAATAATTAAGTAATGTGTTTTCAATAATATATTTTTTAACACAAAGTCAAAACATAACAGCAACAATGTTGTATTTTTGACAGGTAATGATTTTACTTCTTTTTTTTCAAGTGTCACGTA
>NW_015515803.1:0-720 GCF_001515645.1 Sinocyclocheilus grahami | reverse complement strand
GACTCGTATTGTTTCGCGCTTGCGCCTTCGCAGCAGCGCCCGTCTGCTGACCCCTGGATGATCCCGTCCCTATGCATTATGGATGAGATATGCTCGGAGATTGCCCCTATCAATATGCAAAACGCATTAGTCTTAAAATTGCTATTTAAACGTCCGAAATTGCTGCGTCTACATGGTAGAGGCTTCATGGAAATCATAGAAATTGATTTTTAGTACCAGATGCTCAATGGACAGAGAATGCTGGAAACTTTATATTGAAATGTCCTGTTAAATCATTTCTCTGAACCTCGTTACATCAATAAAATGTACAGTAATACCAAATAGTCGTATATGTCTTTGGGCTAAACTTCATTCATAGACTGTAGTCTTTGATCCCCTGAGTTTGTGTCAAAACGTAACACACACCCTGAAAATATTGCTCTGACGCGCAAACACACCTAGAATTAACGCCCTGTCGCCTCAGTGACTCACAGCACAGCACAAACTCAAGGGAATTTGCTATTCCTCATTTTGCATTGTTTTGTATTTGCATTGTATGCTATAAGTATGGACTTTATGATAGTGGTTGACCTCGATTGTGGTTGTGTGGAAGCTTGTCTTTTTAAGGGACTTTCTAAAGGAATGCTCGCATTTGTTTTTCATGGAGGCCAGAGCCCTCCCCACTCATATCATTAAAAAGGAAGCTGATGAAAAATGAAACGGTAGCCCTCGACTCATGCT
>NW_015515802.1:4487-5170 GCF_001515645.1 Sinocyclocheilus grahami | reverse complement strand
TCATGTTTTCATAATTTATTCAGATCAGCTCAGTTTCATGTCTTGATAAAACCGTCAATCAAAATTTCTGCTATTAAACTTCTTTTTATTCATTAAGTAAATATTTAATACACTTTAAATGCTCTTCCTAGCACTGACTCGAGAACAACTCCAACCGATTCAGTGCTACTGGCGAACGACCGGTTCTCGGTTCATTAAAAAGATCCAATTCAAAAGAAAGATTCGTTCACGAATCGGACATCTCTAGTGCGCTGAGCGGACTACTGGTGACACAAAGGGCCTGTCTCTCCAGAGCGCGGGTTCCTAAAACTCATCTGGAGGAGGTAGCCTGTTTAGACCATAAATATGTCACATAACTAACAGAGCGTGATTCAGTCGATTTGTTCAGTTTGATTTAATTGTCCAATTGAAGAGAGAGACGCATTAGGGCAACGATGGAGCTGGAGCTATCAACAGATGGGGAGGAACTATCTGAAACCAGCGAAACTCAAGATATTGATACGGATGATCTGCTGGAGTTAAATCAGTTCGACGGGCTCCCTTTTTCTTCAAGGTATTACAAACTATTAAACGAAAGAAAAGGTCTGCCGGTGTGGGGAGCGAAATGCGAGTTTATGGACAGTTTGATGAGCAGCCAGGTTGTGATAGTTACTGGCACAGCTAAAACAGGGCAAAGCACTCAG
>NW_015515802.1:0-3362 GCF_001515645.1 Sinocyclocheilus grahami | reverse complement strand
GTACGGCAGTGGGAGAGGAGGTGTGAAGGATTACCTCTGCTCTGCCCTTAGACTGGCTCTGGAGATACATCAGAATCAAAAGCATGGAGACATTGTGACATTTCTGGCAACTGAGCAAGTAAGAGACATTTCAACTTTAATAGGTGAGCTAGTGCTAAACTTTTGTAATTGTTTACATTTTGTTGACATTTTTAAAATATTTATTATTCACAAATAATTTTATTAATGAACAAATAAATGACATTCTTTACATATAATATAAAATAATATAAGTAAACTATAAGTTGTTTTTATAATTAGTATTTATTGTTAATATTACTTTTTATAAAGTAAATTATTACATTTAATTTATTAATACATAAAACAATAAACAATTATTTATAAGTGGATATTTAATTATAATTAAATATATAATCTCCTGTTTGCTTTATGTGTGTAAACAGACATATAGTACTCTCAGTACTTTACAGACCGAAGAACTCGCATCTAAAATTATATTATATATTACAGTATTTTATATATATAGCATTTTATGTATTACATAGATGCTGATTTGCATTTAAATGTATTAATTGTTATGTAATGTTATATATATATATATATATATATATAATGATATATCTATAATATATTGATAATAATATATCTACAATAATATAGTAATTAGTCAGATTCCATATTTTTATCTTTTATAATGTATATTTGTATATATGTTAGTGCTGTCAAACGATTAATCACATCCAAAATCCAAAAACGTTTTTGTTTACAAAATATATGTGTGTACTGTGTAGATTTATGATGTATATATAAATAAACAAACATACATGTATATATTTTAAAAATATTTACATGTATATATATATATAATTTATATTATATATAAATATTAATATTTTATATATAAACAAAAAAAATTTCTTAAATATATACATGCATGTTATATATACATAATAAATATATACAGTACACACATATTTTGAAAACAAAAACTTTTATTTTGGATGATATTAATCGTTTGACAGCACTAATATATGTATATTTTATCTTTTAAATGTATTACAATTTAATTTCCATATTTATACATTTAATTATTCAATTTATTGAATTCATTAACCCATAAAAAAATCATTTATAATTATTTAAAAGTTGATAATTTCCTGTTAGGTGTAAACAGACTTGAAGTACTCTCAGCTTTACAGACTGAAGGACTCAGTCTCAGTTGTAGTTTTACAGTCTTAATCTGATGGGTTTTTTTTATTTTTTATTACCATCTCAACCTCTGTGAGCCCAAGCAATGGGCAGATCAATATTTTAATGGATGCTTAGTTTTATAACTAAATGTAGGGTGACTATACGTGCCGTTTTTCCCGGACACTTCCTGGCCAGGATTTCTTTATAGCCTAAAATATCCAGGCTTTGGCTTTGTTTGCACTTCGCAGAATGATCAGTGTATGACATCAAAGTACCGTGAGAGCTATAGAGAGGAGACGGCTCCTTATGCTTTCGAATCGCTCTCGCAGTACTTTGATGTCATACGCAATTGTTCTGCGCAAAGCCGCTTCAAGTTGAACACACCTTACCTTCAGCAAGTATGAAAACAGGAAAACAAAGCCAAAACCTGGATATTTTAGGCAATATAGAAATCCTGGCCAGGATGTGTCCGGTAAAAAGAGCATGTATGGTCACCCTCCATAAATGTCACTCTGCCTTCCTTCAAGGAATCTTGCATAGAACAGAAAACAGTCCCATTTCCATGGTAAAAGAAACTTCTCTTTCTCTTCTCGTTTTCAAGGAGATTGAATGTGCCCATGCCATTTTGCGGCGAGAGGGTGCCAATCTTGCATTGTCTCATGGTGAGCTGGTGCCTGTGTCTCTGTGCCCTGCGCAAGGAGACAGTCTCTCAGTGCTCTCTGAAGGGAGCAAGAGTAGGAGAGTCTTCCTCACCTGCAGCCCCAGTGAAGACTTGTTCTGGGCCGTTCACAGCATTCGCTTTGTGATTGATGCTGGAGTGCAAAAAAGATATGTATGTAATGATTTAGTTTTTATTTTAAACTTTACAGACTATTCTTTATTATGAGCTCTGTGTTATATACTGTATACATTTTGATTGGTGGGCATGACGCAGTGTTGTTTTATTGTGACAGGTGTACAATCCTAGAATCAGGGCCAATTCCATTGTTATTCGACCAATCAGCAAGAGCCAAGCTGAGAGCCGCAAACAACTTGCAGGCCCAACAGGTGAGCACTTTTTGCTTTCTAAAATACAAAAATAAAGACATAATTAATTTTAATACATCTTAAAATAAATAAAATAATTACACACATTGCCGTTCAAAGGTTTGGGGTCAGATTTTTTTTTCTTGAAAGCAATTAATACTTTTATTCGGCTAAGATACATTAAATTGATCAAAAGTGTCAGCAAAGACATTCATAATATTACAAAAAAATCTATTTCAAATAAATGATGTTCTTTTGAACTTTCAGTTCATCAAAGAAAAACCATGTATCATGTTTTTCTACAAAAAATATCAAGCAACACAACTGTTTTCAACATTGATAATAATTGGAAATGTTTCTTGAGCAGCAAATCAGCATATTAGAGTGATTCTGAAGGATCATGTGACACTGAAGACTGGAGTAATGATGCTGAAAATTCAGCTTTCCCATCACAGGAATAAATAACATTTTATAACATTAAAATTGCAATAATATTTCACAATATTATTAATTGTACTGAATTTTTGACCAAATAAATGCAGTCTTGGTGAACATAGTCAAAAACATTTAAAAAGTCTTACTTTTTTTATTTCAAGTTTGTTTACTTGAAATAAAAGTGTTTCTTAAAATTTTTGCCATGCATTGAATCATATGCCTGAAATGTTTTATTTCTGCAGGCAAATGTTTCTGTTTGTATCAAGAGGACACGCCACTTCCTGCTGAGAACATCCCTCATATTCTTGAGTCTGACATTACTTCCACCGTGCTCTTCCTGAAGCGCATGGAAATTGCTGGCCTGAGCCACTGTGACTTCATTGACAGACCGGGTGAGATACATTTCTTATACAGTTTATCAAATCTCTATAAATTTCAGTAAGGTATCTTAAAACTTAGCACTATATTAACAGATATACAGTTGCTTGGTGGTTTCTTCCAAATCAAAAGAATTCACTTATAAGTCTCTAGATATGACTCTGGGCCTGCCATCAACATAAATTTAAAGAATTTTTTGCTCCACTATTGAAATATTGTGTAATATGTGTAGCTACACTGATTTTAAACAGTGAATGTATGCATACTTTTCACATATAATCACTTTAAATTATTCATACACTTCATTTGTAGAATAACTCATACAAATCTAA
>NW_015515801.1:2093-2851 GCF_001515645.1 Sinocyclocheilus grahami | reverse complement strand
CCTAATCCAACATCGAAGCAGTAGTATTACTGCGGAAGAAAAGGAACTTTAATGCTAATGGAAAGTGGTTTTATTTATGGTTATGGATTAGTTTTAAGGGGCTGGTGGAGGAGGAGGATGTGTGTCTTCAGCTGTTTTTGAAGGTTGTGATGGTCTCAGCAGATCATCTGGAGGCTAGAAGTCGGTTCCAGCATTATGAGACATTATTCAATAAAAATCATTAGATAATAAAATATTAAGCATGTATCAACTGCTGCAGGATCTTTTCTTTTTACTTGTTCACTTCAGTACTTCTTGCTCAGAGTTTTTGAATTGCTTTGGTGATTTTTAGTGGGTGTATGAAGTCAATTCTCCTCAAATTCACACAGGTGTACACCTATTAGTACACCTATTATTTTAGCATTTCAAACCAAACAAGCGTCTTTCTGTGAAATGTTGTGCTTGAAATGTGTGTTTGAGTGATCCTTGTTTGCAGTTAATTCCATTTTGTTTGATACTTTGTATCTAATGCAATGACATTCATATTTGATATGCGAATTTCTAAGGTCTCTAAATTATAAATATGATCAAAACCTGTTGCTCACAATCTACTACATGCCCTCTGTCATCAGAGTGAGTGTTTATACTTTTTTTGGCAAGGAAACTGTAAAAACATCCACTTTCAGCTCATGGTTCACATGTCTTTTTGCAGTGAAATCTTTACTGACTTTACTGAAATGAACAGGTAATGTTAATAATATTTCAAGATGAGCACTTAC
>NW_015515801.1:0-753 GCF_001515645.1 Sinocyclocheilus grahami | reverse complement strand
AGAGAAAGGAAACATTTAAATCGCATCATATGACCCCTTTAATAAACTGAAACAGCGCAGTATTAGTATGTCTATTTTGTTCTGAATTATAAATACATTTGCTCCAGGGGTCACGGTTAGGGTCACAAGTCACCGACAGAATAGACAATAAAGTCACCATGGAAACTAGATTCTGTAACCTTGCATAAACTTCAAAACTGATCATTCTGAAGGTGTTTTTTTCCAAATGTAACTTGTACTGTTCTAAGGTTATTTACATTAACATCCGCAGCAGCCAAAGGGTACATTTGAAACTCCCACTTTTTGTGGGTGAAGTGTGAAAGATAAAGAGGACTTTCGTAGAAATGTTCAACTCTGTGCAATAACTAAATCCTTTAAAACAATTCCACCAATGATGATCCCAAACCATGTCTCTGAATGTGACATTGCTGGGCTTTGAGGTTGAAGTCATTATAAGGAAATCAACACAGCATGAAGCATCTCATATCTTCAGCTCTTGAACATAAACAGACACAGAGATACAATACATAGCAGAAGAGAACTGAACTGATTGTTTAACATGTTTCTGCACCATGTGAGCCTCAGGGAGCGAGCACACGTGAACACACAGACTGTGTTGTTGATTGGAAGCACTTCTGATTGTGACCTTTTTGACTTATCTTATGTCTGGAGAGAGAAAACTCACAGTGACCCGCAGCCTCTATCTGTCACATTCAATTACTTCACACACACACACACACACACACACACACA
>NW_015515800.1:4687-5171 GCF_001515645.1 Sinocyclocheilus grahami | reverse complement strand
CTGAAGCCACACTTGCTGCATTTGAGCCCAAAGACTTCATCTAAGATTTTATATTCTAAATATATTTGATCTATGAAATTCAAGTTTAACTATTAAATACCAAAAGTGTTTATACAGTCGCTAGCTAGCCAGTAAATCAAGATATGAAAAATCTGAGCGAGTTAGTTTATTTCATTGACAATTTATGAGGCTAGGTTAGTGCTAGCTATAGCTCAAGCTGTGATGCTCTTTCTGCTAGCCAAATTTCTGTTATCATACAGAAGTACAGTATTGGTCAAAAGTTTGGACACATTACTATTTTCTTTATGTTTTTAAACATTGCATCGCTTTTGCTCATCAAGCCTTCATTTGTTTGATCAAAAATACAGAACAAAACAGTAATTTTGCGCCATATTACCGGTATTACAATTTAAAATAATGGTTTTCTGTTTTCATATATTTTAAAATATAATGTATTTCTGTGATGCAAAGCTGAATTTTGAAC
>NW_015515800.1:2588-3301 GCF_001515645.1 Sinocyclocheilus grahami | reverse complement strand
AATATCTAAGAGATCTCTTAATGAGAATTATTTGCTTTTAATGAATTATTTTGTCTTTCATATAAACACGTATTTCATATATTCAGTATTTGAGTGTATTTTTTTCGCAAAAGATCTTAGTGGCTGTTGGGCACTGATCTCTATATAGAAATTCCTCTAGAAACCTATGCAAATATTATGATAATAAGGGAATTTGCTCACTGGTTACTGAAGTTTAATGAAGCGTTCATGCTGAAACACTCAGAAATAGCAGCAAGAAATTAAATACCATCATTACACATGATCAAGCAAGCTGCCCAAAGCTTTTCTTAAAAAGGTTGTCAACTTGAATGCCAATTGTCTTTAAAATAGTGATGCACTGATATGAAATTTTGTCTGATATGGCAAGGCTATAATTATTTTCATTCATATTTTGTACTATAAAATTATTAGTGTTTTTAAAGATTAATTTTTGGTGGGTCTCCCAGCCATGATGAGCTGGTTTTAGCTGGTTGATCAGCTGGTCTCCCAGCCTGACCAATAAAGAAGTGGTCAAAACCCCTCTAAAACCAGCCTGAAAACCAGCTATGAGTATGACCAGCTAAAACCAGCCACCCAGCCTAGGCTGGTTTTAGCTGTTAATTTTTTTTTCAGCAGGGTAATGCAATGTCAGTTCATACTGAATTAAAATATATCTAATGTTGTTTAATAACCTGTATGTTACAAAAAAAAAT
>NW_015515800.1:573-1575 GCF_001515645.1 Sinocyclocheilus grahami | reverse complement strand
AAAAAAAAAATCATGCTTACCCCAAACCTTTGAGCGGTGGTGTATGTGTGTGTGTGCATGTGTTCGCGTCGGCACATCTGCTCTGTGTTCAGTTGCTGCTCTAATCTCTCTGGTCTTCATGTTGAACAGGTGTGATGGGCCTCACACCCTCTTTTGACGTCCTCTCATGCACATAATTCAGGTCCAGTCATACACATGCATACCAGTTGTGTAGATAATGGACAGTATTATCCTTGATAAATATACCTAGTTAGTGTGAATCTGAGAGTTTCTTTCTGGCTGTAGTGTGTCATAAACCTAAAGCAGCCGCCTTTCTGCCAAAACTTTTACTATGAAGGAAACTGGTTTCAGACTTCCTTCCAAGGAAACCATAATGCCATATCTAGTGACCTTGAGCAAATTCAAGTGAGCTTTAGACATAACCTAGTGAATATTTCATGACTTTGGTGAAAATGTTCGAACAATTTGCTATTAACTGAAGTGTATTGTAATGTAATTTGTAATGTTTTTTTCTCCATATAATGGAAGTCAATAGTAGTAACCAAAACTGTTAAGAAAATTCTTCAAAATATCTTCTTTTAATAGGCTGTTGTATATTTTATGAAGAAAGAAAGTAATACATGTTTTGAGCTGACATGAGGGTGAATGATAACAGTATTTTCATTTATGGCTGAACTATCCCTTTAGTATATATATATATATATATATATATATATACATATGTGTGCAGTATGTGCCTAGCCTGATGTTCCTTGCATGCAAGTCTAGTTCTTCCAAAGTTTTTTTCCTCTCTAAACATCTTTTAAATAGTTTTATCTTGCCGCATTCGCCTCTGGCCTGCCCACCAGGTGTTTTTAATACAACGTAAAACTGCTTTGAAACAATATGTATTGTAAAAATGCAATACAGGTTAATCTGATTTAAAGGAGTCATATGATGTTGCTAAAAAGAACATTATTTTGTGTATTTGGTGTAATGAAATGTGTTTATGCTGTTTAAAGT
>NW_015515800.1:0-320 GCF_001515645.1 Sinocyclocheilus grahami | reverse complement strand
AGCGACGAGACAAAAACATTAAAACCCATTATAAACTAGGCATTTGTTGCATCCAGTGGGGACATAATTACTGATTATAATGACTTATACTGTCTTTTTACACGTTGCGTTGCATCGCATCTGCATTTGTGATCGGAGAAATGACAAACAACAAGCGCTACTCTACACTGCTCAAAACTCGCGTTTGAATCGTCAGTGGCAAATCCTTTAAATTAAAACATACTTACAGTCTGTGAGTCAGAACATCCAGCATTGTAGTCTACTCTACCTACTTTCAGTCCTCCATAAAATGTGCTGCACACAAATGAATATTTGGGTTG
>NW_015515799.1:4287-5171 GCF_001515645.1 Sinocyclocheilus grahami | reverse complement strand
GTGTGTGTGTGTGTGTGTGTGTGTGTGTATGTATGTGTATATATAGAGAGAGAGAGAGATATATATGCTGCTGCTTTTAGGTATTCAATGAAAAATGTGCCTTGGTTAAAATTTCTGATGCTGTTAAATGTATTGATGCTCTGGTTTTGTATCTGTTGCTGATGCGGTGTGTGTTTTGCTCGTGGTGTGTGTGTGTGTCTTCAGCATCCTGAAGGACTTTAACGCGTGTCAGTGTCAGGGCTGTAAGTGTCGTCAGGAGCTGCGTTCCTCTCAGTTCAGTGACAGTCTTCATGTCTATGACTGGAGCGTCAGCTACGCGCCGGACCCCCAAAACGTGCGCTGGTGAGGAATACACTCGTTCACTCTCTCATTCCTTCTCTTTTGCTCATGTTTTCTGCATGCATGGACAATGACCCATTACAACCAGAGCCCACGGTGAAGAACTGTTTCCCAGTGCCTGTGAAATCCATTCGATATTTTTTCTAATGCTTTTTTATGCAAAGCACTTGATTTGACCTTCTGTTTCTTGAGCTCTTTTTTTAATGGGTCTGCAAATAATTATTGATTCATAATGTGCACTGAAGGGCCCGATGATAACAAACACAGACAAAATCACAGGATCCAGTCATAAAAAATTATTGATAGTATAATGCAGAATTTCATAAATATTAATTAATACAATTTTTATTGGTTTGTGCTTTTATTTTTACCACCATACTATACATTTATATTAAATCATAAATCCAGAAAAATTAGAAGACAACACAGAATTTCTGAAAAGATGAAACATTTCATTGGGCACTATTATTGTAAAATGTATTCAGTTAGTTATTAAATTGTTAAAGTTGTATTAATTAAACTGATCAGACATGCTGTTTATTTTT
>NW_015515799.1:0-453 GCF_001515645.1 Sinocyclocheilus grahami | reverse complement strand
CAAATAGTTGTATCTCAGACAAATATTGTCCGATCCTAACAAACCTTACATCAGTGGAAAGCATGTATAAATCTCAATTTAAAAAAAATTGACCCGTATGACTGGTTTTGTGGCCCAGGGTCACAGATCTGCTCTGAAGGGTGTCAGGTGTTTTATCTGGTGTGTTTCTCAGGTCGGGCGAGAACAGGACCACCATGCACAAGTGCTACACTTTCCTGATCTTCATGGTTCTCCTGCTGCCGTCTCTGGGTCTCAGCAGGTACCGTCTGAGATCTTTACATGTGTGATGAGGTTTATTTGAATCTGTAATTGCATATGTAATTCATTATTTATATCTGTCATGGGACTCGTCTGAGTATCTGCCTGAAGCTCTGAGTATCTGCTCAGTACTTGTGCTGATGTTTGGTGAATGATTTGACTATAATTAGCTTTTTAGTATATTAAACATTACTC
>NW_015515798.1:4144-5171 GCF_001515645.1 Sinocyclocheilus grahami | reverse complement strand
TAAGGAAGTGCTAAACTCATCCTATTTAGTTTCCTTTGATCACGCGTTTATTTCTGAATGCAGTTCCACTTTTTTCCCCTCTGAAACGACACTGGCCGTTTCTTTGGGTCGTTTGTAAAGTCACGGATGCTGCACGGACAGTACAGCTCAGATTTCTATGTATGTTGCTCTGTTAAAGTGACTTTACTAGGCCATACTGGATTAACAGCATGCATCTGCTGTCAGCGGGAAAGCCCCGCCCCCAGCTATCACGTGACCCGACCCTCTCATTAGCATGCTGCGCGAGGAACAATAAAAGTGGAACTACATTCAGAAATAAACGCGTGATCAAAGGAAACTAAATAGGATGAGTTTAGCATTTCCTTAAACATTTTCCATTTGCCCACCAATTTATTTTATTTATGTGCCTACTTTCATCACATGTTTAATTATTTCGATATGTATTTAAACAAGAATACGTGTAGTTATGCAGACATTTATTTATTGTTTTTGCAGGTATCGTCCTCCATACGATATCAGTGAATCTCGCAATTAAAGATTTCGAAGGGTAAAGGGTATGCAGAATTTTGAAGTGTAGTTATTTTGATTGTATTTTGATTTAAAAGGAATGAAGGAAGCTCTTCAAATCAAGAATCGGTTGAAGAGCGCGGTTCGCTCGCGGCTCAGACGTCACGTGTGAGGTCACGCGGTCTCTTCTTCGATGGTATTCTGCAGCGCTATAAATGCGGGCGCGCTAGTCACGGCGCTCTCTCACTTTTGCGATGTTTCCGCGGAAGAGCGTCGGAGCGGCTGAACATGAGGAACTCCGGCCGCTACAGGAAGGTAAGGTTGTACCAAAACGAGTCGTTGCGTGCAGTTTGTTGAATTATATGAATATTCAAACTAGGTACTTAATCAAAACGTCTGTTTCGAAATGGTTGATGCTAACTCGTGTGCGAGTTTCGGCACGTGGCTGCGTCCTTGCGGCTCTGGTACAGCGTGTGTGTGTTACATGTGCTGGTGTGTTGCATGTGCTGGTGTGTTGCAT
>NW_015515798.1:2068-3074 GCF_001515645.1 Sinocyclocheilus grahami | reverse complement strand
TTTTACGTCAGTATTGTGACCCAAGTTGATACCATCATAGCAGAACGGTTTCTCTGTGATGTCTTCTAAGCTTGGAATAGCATATGCAGGGTTGGCACTGATTTCTGTTGAAACCATCTACGAAAATCTGACAAAGAAGCCTGCTACATCTTTATTTATGGTTTAAAGTCATAATTTGTTTGACGCCTCTTTCTTCTGTCGTAGGAAAGATGTGTGACAATCTACGGGGATCAAGTTCTCCTGCCCACTTTTATTTATTTTGTGAAGTTGAGCACTTAAAAGAGATCAGTGCTCACTGTGAACGGTTCAAACTTTGTCGTCATGACATGCAGATTAATAAAAATGTATGCGTGTACATAGGTGATTTTTAACAACACTGCAACAAAATGTGAAGAATGAAGAGGTTCTGAATGCACTTTAGGAGTTTTTGCTGTTTTGGCTCCTGGAGCGCCCCGTTCCAGCAGAGGTCCGGTCTAGCCCCTGTTAAACACCTGGACCAGATCAAGCACTTCAGGATCTCTACAGACTTCCAAGTGTGTTGCTGCTGAACTCTACTGGAAGGTAGTCTTCCAGGGTGAGGGCTGGACACAATGCTTGAGCATCTTTGACTGATATACAGAATGGAGGAGGAGGCTGGAGTGGTGCAATGTTTTGTCTCATTAAGTTCGGTTTTCAAACACTGGGAATAAAAATGTTACATAGAATGCATTTTAATGTCTAAAAACTGGGTAAAAAGTTTTAAAACTTGCCCCGAGGACACCCCTTGCCCTCCTCCAACCAATTTTTTATTATTTTTTCAGTGAAAAAAAATAAACACTCTAAAAAGTGTACTTGTCTTGGCCTTTCCTGTAACGTGTCTGCCAGGCCTCAGGTTTGAGTAATGCTGAAGTGAATACTGAGATGATGTCTCCCTCTACTGTAACTATTAGCAAAAGGAAACTGGGAGAGAACGGCTATGCACGTGTTCATATTTGATCTGCATTAATCATTGCTTTGTGTATTCTGG
>NW_015515798.1:0-531 GCF_001515645.1 Sinocyclocheilus grahami | reverse complement strand
CTGCTTAATGCTTTTCGTGAGGGTTTATACTGTCAGGGAAGCGAAAATGAAACTTTGAGTTATGCATATGCAAATTAATCTATTATATTAGATAATATCATGCGCACGGAGGAATTGTAATAACTTTCTTCATTGAAACAGTCTTATAATGTAGCCGAATCCCTGTAGAAAGAGGAAGTGTAGCCCAGATTAGTATTTTCCTGTATTTCAGCATTCATTCAGTGATTTGGCTTCTGCTTCCAGTATCTAAAGATTTTGGTGGTAGCTATTTTATATCTTGTGCAATTATGTGTCCATCTGCTAGTAATTAGCTGTCAAAACCTGTGATGAGGCATGTGATCAAAAGGAGATGATCACGTGGTCTAGATGTCAGCTCTCAAGTCAAACATGAACCATCAGGTGTTTTTGAAATACAAATAACAGTGCATTTATTTTCTGACGAGTCGTGGTTTATTTTTTGACGAGTGTAGTAATTGGGTAGTTGGCAAACACTAGGGATGCACGATATTGGATTTTTGCCGATATCCGATA
>NW_015515797.1:4607-5171 GCF_001515645.1 Sinocyclocheilus grahami | reverse complement strand
GCGCCTATTAATGGAATGGTCTTTCTCAGTTCTCAAACAAATTTCTGACAGTTGTAATCTTCTTTCGTGCTACAGTGGTTACTGTATTTGATCACTGCTTTCAACAAAAAGTTTTTTGTTGTTGAAATGCCTTGGTTATTTTGTCAAACATGTTCGTTTAGCAGTGGAATACCCACAGCTAATATTCCTTCCAATTTTGAGCGATGAAGAATAACAATATTTCAGAAAAAATCAAGTATTTATAGATTGGTCTCTAATTTTGATCTCCACTGTATGAAGGCAGGACAGTATTCTGAAACTCTGTGGCTTCCTGCAGAACTGAAATACAAAAAAAAATCATATTAAGTAGGAGTATGAAAGGATTCAGAATCAAGGCCATAAAATAAAACAAACTATCTTTCCAGTCACTTGCACATCTCTCAGGATATTTTCATGCGTGTCGCGTCCTCGTACGCTGTAGCAGTGACGGCATTTACAAACGTGTCCTTTTTCATCCCTTGCTGCAAAAGAATAAAGGGTCAAAACTATAAATGGAGCATCATTGTCCTTTCAAAATCACACACA
>NW_015515797.1:2483-2942 GCF_001515645.1 Sinocyclocheilus grahami | reverse complement strand
CAGCATCTTGTGATTTACCACTTTGAACAAACGTTTCTTAGGCATGTTGTTTTATCCTAAAAAATATACATGCTTATATTTGTGAGATGCATTATGCTTTTAAATGTCAGCTTTCAAATTCTTTCATTTAATTGAACAGGCAAATCTTACAAATCTGCCAAGAACATGAGTACCAAAATTAAATTGGTTTGGGGACCGATATTCACTATTAACTATGACTATAATATTTTCTATATTCCTGCATAAACATAACCCGAAAGATCATCAGATTTTCACACAAGTCCTGAAAGTAGACACAGAGAACCCAATCAAACAAATGAGATGAAAATATATACTTTATACTATACCGAGAGAGAGAGCAAAAGAAAACACTGGTCACGAATTAGAAGTACAAAACGAGGATATGTAAAGAAAAATGGAGGATTTCGATATAAGCCAAGAGGAGACTGGTTTTCCTTT
>NW_015515797.1:0-887 GCF_001515645.1 Sinocyclocheilus grahami | reverse complement strand
TATATATATATAGGTGTCATATCAGATGACCTAATTAGTAAACACAGTTTTAGTAAAGTCATGTTCAGAAATTGCACTGGGTAAGAGATTTAGCTATTTTTACTGCCTCTGGGGTATCAGACCTGCTATTGAAATAATGAGAAACAAAAGCACCTGCAGCAAGCAGAGGTTCAGGAGACTCATTGTAGAGCACACTCTCCTTGAACCACATGTTCTTGTGGGCTCCTGTGCTTGTGCAGATGTTGCTTAACAGGCACACGCAAACTACAGCACAGAACTGACATCACTCTTTCATAGTTCATCTTTAGTAGTGTTAAAAAAAGACTCTTACCCATAGTTCCCCGCAGAGATGACACCCGGGACATGTTGCCCACTAAGGACATGGTGGTCTTCTGTAGGCCTGGGTTTGCTGATTTCAGCAGGGGCGAAATGACAGACAGGCCTTGCAGCTTCTCTATGATGCTTTGACTCATCAGAGTGGACAACTGCGCAGAGGTCAAAATACAAGTTGAACAACTTCTCCTCGAGTTCAGCTGCACGTGTATTTCCAGCAAGTGTACATACAGGGCTCTTTGAAGCGGTCAGGTTCTGCAGGGCTCCACAGCACGCCTCCAGAGTGGCCTCATTCTGACTGCAGCCCAGCAGAGACAGATACAGCTGCAGGGACTTCTGGTGGTACAACCAATTCACTCCTTCAGGATTTTCCTTCTCCGTGGCTGGGAAGTTGAAGTCCTGATAACAAAAAGGTGTGGTGTGAATGTATTGAAGATGGCTTTGAAACACGCAGTTTTGAGTTGTCTGTGTGGTTAATATAGAATAAAACCTGCTGAAAAGGCCAGCTGTATTATGAATGGTATGAATTTCCGTGTCGGTCCATTGCTGGTTTG
>NW_015515796.1:3723-5171 GCF_001515645.1 Sinocyclocheilus grahami | reverse complement strand
AGCAGCAGCGCAGGGCGGGACGCGCTGGAACTTCAGCAGCAGCAGCAGCGCTTCAGACGCGCGTCACAAACGCGTCCCTGTGCTGCGGCTGAAGCCACGCGGGACACCGCCACAGACAGCCCTGCGCTGCCTAACCGAGGCCCGAGTAACAACACATCCGAGCGGAGGTTAACTTACCTTAACTTACGCGTCTGGAGAGTCGCGCGCAATCTTGCTGCTTTCATTCAGTCCGCGTGCGCGTTCAGCGCGGGCAGCAGCGCGAGCGTTTTGAACCCCGAACCTCAGGGCAGTCGCGTGGAAGAGCGCGTGACGTCACCAGCGCTGCGCAGACGACACCCGCAGCGTGATTGACGTCACACGCCGAGCTCAGCGGCTCCAGCTGATCCTCATAAGATACCGATCTGAGGAAGCGCACTATATGGCAGGAAGCCAGCGCTGCTCTGCGCTCGTCGCGTTTGAATGAGGAGCAAAATATGGCAGTCGCCGGAAAAATGTAAATAGCGGTTTTTGGGGAATATTCGTTTGAAAATAAAAATTCGTTAATTAATGCTTAAATGTTTCATTGATTCTTTAAAAAAGACAGCGCTGAGAACTCTTTTTTATTTGCTCATTTTATCAGCTAATAATAAATTAATTTGTCTCGAATTTTAATCAAATAATTAATATCGAATATTGTAAATGTGCTTTTTGTAAGTAAATAATAATAGGCTAATACACTATTTTGGTCCATGTAGCAATTACTAATATTGTTTCTAATCTATATCTGCCCCACACACAGTCATTGTCATTGTATTATCATTATACCAACTTGTACTTGGAATAACAAGAGGCATACTAAATAGATTTCGAATAGAATTCCCTCAAAGGGTTAATCGAATGTCTTTATAAGCTAATGCTTCCATCTAGTGGTCAAAAATGATATTACATCACAACATAGTAGCGTGCTTCGCCATATAATGCTGTGCTTGTGAACTGTGTATTGGCCATCACTGCACGAGTGTGAACCTTACCAGGGAATTTCTAAAAAGCTGTCGGATCCAGAGAATTTACCATAAAGGTAAACTGTCCTTCTCATGAAAACTAGGCCTATCTAATGAAGAAATTATCTAATGAAGTAAACAGTAAATATTGTGTTCAATATTGAACTTTTCTGATCGATACACTACATAGGGCGGTTTACATTTGAATGAAGACACAACTGGTGGTTCTTACCAACAGCTGTTATTAAAAGAGACAAGTGGGAAATATATCGGAAAAGCATATGCTGTTATTGAATCATATTCATAAACAAGCAAAGAAAACATTAGAAAACAAACTTCCCACAGTAACATGTTATACTGCCAGCTACAGAGCAACTATAACAGATAGTGAATTTCACAAACAACTACACATAAACTGCAAGTACTGAATTAAATGTAAAGAAGAGTGTGGAGTGGTATTTTGGCCAG
>NW_015515796.1:2168-2935 GCF_001515645.1 Sinocyclocheilus grahami | reverse complement strand
TCAGTGAATTTGGTGTTGAATGTGTGTAAGTGTCTGAGTGTGTTTGTGTCAGAGATGCTGTAAAAGGACAGAATGCCGGCCGGCTCATCCAGATAAACTGCTACTTTGTTTAAGGGGGGTGGTGGGGGAGGAATGTGTGTTCCCATATTATCATGCCAGGCAATCAGTTTCTCCCCGAAGCAGCTCAGAATCCAGGATTTGTCATTGGCTCCAAACCTGCTTTCACAATCTTCACCTTTCCTGCCGATTCCTTCATATGACACGACCATATCACCCAACCCACTCCATTCAGCTTCCCAGTAACAGCGTCCAGACAGACGCTCTTTACACAGAACCTGCGGAAGGCCGTCAAATCTCTCTGGATTATCAGGGTATATCATTGGATCTGGATTACGCACCAACTTTTTGTTGCCGTCTGCAACAGACAGGAGATTGTGTGCCGTGTTTGGATCCAGTGTGAGATCAAAGAAATCTGCACAAAAGAAAAGAGAACACAATTAAGACCACAAAATATGTTCAAGAATCAAAGTGGTCAAATTGGACTTTTCGGTTCCACATAAATATTTTTGACCACATGTACACAGTAAACATTTTATACTTGAGATCTTATTCTGGTCTTCTGTAAAATGTTTTCCTGTGAAAAAACGTAGGCTATGTGTAGACCTACATTTTAGGAGTTCTTCTCTACTCATGTTCTCTCCACTGTGTTCCATGATCCAGACTGTTAAATAAAAAGAAAAGCATAATGTGTCACCAAAAATGTTGAA
>NW_015515796.1:0-433 GCF_001515645.1 Sinocyclocheilus grahami | reverse complement strand
AGCCTACATGACACCCATGTCTGGTTCTTGCCTAAAAAGACGGGTCTATGATGTTTAATAGATTTGGCTGCGTTTAGTCTTACCCTGAGTTGGTTCACCTGCCGCCTATGCACATGGATTAGTTTAACGATGTCCTTACTACCTTTCTGGGCCTTAACGTGCTAAGGTATCTGTTATATTCGTTAGTTTTCTTTTTCTTCTGCTTTTGAGTCTATGGTCACCCATAGAACTGCTTGCAGGCACACAGGTGACTTTTTGAACATTAACTATAGCAAATTTGGATTCTCTAACACAAACCCTTTAGCACCACCAACTGTCCAAATTTGCAATCATGTTTGTGCTTTTACTTTTGAATTGTAAGGGTATGAAGATTTAATTGCACCAGATGTTATTTACCGTCATGTGAATTTTCAGAAAAAGTAAAAAAAAAAAA
>NW_015515795.1:4209-5172 GCF_001515645.1 Sinocyclocheilus grahami | reverse complement strand
ACTTATTGCTTTGGTCATTATGGTGGTACACAGTCCCAAAACTCACGGCACAGGCATTGGCAAAGGCCGTACACCATGACGATTAGAAGACTGACAGGTACCAGACTGACCATCAACACCCCCATCGTGGTATTCTGCATGATTAGCAGATAGACACCAAGAGGCAGCGAGCTGAAGTACAGCAGCCCCAGCAGCCAGATCAGGATGCGTGCTGAAGTCTGGCACAGCAGGGTCGCACAGTTCCACACTGTCCATCTCTGGGTAACGGAGGACATGGAGTCCTGACTGGAAGAGCGGTAATCCCTACCCGAAGCTGGAATAACAGACTCCTGTCGAGGCTCCATAATGGTGATCACCACGTAATTGGAACGGATCGAGGTGGGAGAAGCTGAGGCCGAGTGTCCCACCAGGGAGTTAAGGCGTCTAGGACTGAGGAGAATCTCCCCTTGGTTGTCATAAAGGTTCTGATGCTTCCGTGTCTGGATGGACAGCAGTGCCGTCACCAAGTTATACTCATCCGGTAGACTGTCCACATCTTCTCCGGGAAGGTCTGTGATGTAGCGGCAGAATGGACAGACCACTGCGTTCGGAGAGGATTCGCCTAAATCAAGGATTTTTGCAAGGCACTTGGCACAAAGACAATGGCAGCACTCGAGGACCTTGGGCCGTTGACTTGACAGGCTGTAAGCACAGTAGCAGATCTTGCATTCCAGATCCTCTGTGGTGGAGCCACCCACCACATCCTCTGGGAACTGTCCCATCATGTCTCCTTCTTCTCAACGATTTCTCATCGGCTGGTTGTAGTCAAAGCTGTGTGGGAACATGGTTGCGAGGCAGCTGTTGGGCCACTCCTGGTGTCTGGATGGTGTCCTGTGCAGAACGAAGCATTGCCTGTACTGTGCCACGATGGCTCTGGATGGGTTTGTGCTGAGGAACATTTCATGCACTGTGTGGAAGGGTGGG
>NW_015515795.1:0-433 GCF_001515645.1 Sinocyclocheilus grahami | reverse complement strand
TTTTTTTTTTTTACAGGATTCTTTAAGAGAAAAAATTAGAATTTTTTTGTAACCTTGAAAAAGCACTTTTGATCAATTTAATGCATCCTCTTTTCATTTTGAGGAAAAGAGCATCTTTTACGTTCACTAATAATTCCTTTTGCATTCATATGAGTTTGATAAAACATGACAGATTATGACAGAATTTTCATTTAAAGCAAATCTACCTGCAACAAATATACAAATAGTTTTTTTTGGTAGTTGCACTGAAAATGTACTTCACTCAAAAATGTGAGGGGGCACACATCTGAGTGTATTTTTAAAGCTGTTTTTGTATTTAAGGACACATATGCTGTGTGCACATACACAATTTAAGTATTTTTCATTCATCAGCTACAGTCCAGCCTGTAGCCACTAGAGGGCGTCCTATACCTCTTATTGGCATTATTGATGA
>NW_015515794.1:4936-5173 GCF_001515645.1 Sinocyclocheilus grahami | reverse complement strand
TCTGCTTCTATTTCAGTTCTCAGCTCTGCTTCATGCACTAGTTTGGAGACGTGTGTGAGAAAGTTGATTCGCACAAACACAGCTCCAGACGCCCATGTGTTGCCATAGTAAGGTTGTATTTCCTAATGGGGTGCTCTTATGAATCACACCAATGGGACAGACGCTCGGCCGGCCTCACGTTCATAACACCTGATGAGAACTGTGACCCTAAAAGGAGACAGCTAAGCCAATCAGAGC
>NW_015515794.1:0-655 GCF_001515645.1 Sinocyclocheilus grahami | reverse complement strand
GAGGGTTACGCTCTGCCCCACGCCATCATGCGTCTGGATCTGGCCGGTCGCGATCTGACTGACTACCTCATGAAGATCCTGACCGAGAGAGGCTACTCTTTCGTGACAACCGGTGAGTGGCGGTATAGTCTGCACGGGAGAACAGGTGCGAAATAGCAGGAGTTAACGTGCGACCCTTGCCTCTCCTCTCCTCAGCTGAGCGTGAGATCGTGCGCGACATCAAGGAGAAGCTCTGCTATGTGGCTCTGGACTTCGAGAACGAGATGGCCACCGCCGCCTCCTCCTCCTCCCTGGAGAAGAGCTACGAGCTGCCCGACGGCCAGGTGATCACCATCGGTAACGAGCGCTTCCGCTGCCCCGAGACCCTCTTCCAGCCTTCCTTCATCGGTGAGTCTCGCTCGGATGGTCTTTCATTGACACGTACTGATCAGTGTTGTTGACTGAACGCCTCACCTCTCAGGTATGGAGTCCGCTGGTATCCATGAGACCGCCTACAACAGCATCATGAAGTGCGACATCGACATCCGTAAGGATCTGTACGCCAACAACGTCTTGTCCGGTGGTACCACCATGTACCCTGGTATTGCTGACCGCATGCAGAAGGAGATCACTGCTCTGGCCCCCAGCACCATGAAGATCAAGGTGAGATGCAGCA
>NW_015515793.1:4731-5173 GCF_001515645.1 Sinocyclocheilus grahami | reverse complement strand
GTCCCCCGGAGGGTGCTATTGGGGAATGCCTCCGGCATAACCGGTGTCTGAAGCATGATTCTAAACACGACAAGGAACTTGACATTGGCAGCCTATGACGTCACAACTGGTGCAGCCGAGAGTATAAAAGGTCACCTGTGAAATTCATAAGCCACTTCTTGTCTGAAGGAGATGTGCAGGAATTCCTGAAGCATGGCAAAGGGCAGCAGGGTCTCATTCCCCTTCTCAGGGAACCATGGTTACATGCATAACATGCATAACCTGAGACGTTCCATTTTGAATGGGAACTCACACTGCATCCCCTAGAGGACGCTATGGGGAAAGGTATACCCACACCACCATGCTGAAGGGATGATTGCTTTATTGACCAAAAGAGTCCTCACCCCTGCACAAGTAACGCAATCATAGCCCCGAGCTTTTCTAGAACAGTGGTCTCAACAGG
>NW_015515793.1:0-899 GCF_001515645.1 Sinocyclocheilus grahami | reverse complement strand
GGAAAGGAAACAACTAATAGCAATACCTGAACACAACTTCCATACTGGGCTTTGTACTGTCTGTAGTAAAACATAGCAGATTGCAATACACACAGAATAAAGCCAGTTAATGTTTATCTGTTTGTGTAATTCAAACAAAACACAACATGTCTAACTTTAACCTCTGTGCAAAGTTTGTTTTTTGACATTTATTTAAACCTGAAAATACACTAAACCTCAGAGACACCACTAAATCAGGCAAAACCTTACTGTAACTCCATGATGGCATGGCTTCTGTAACCAGAAAATTTGCTATATGATTCAACATAACTAAACAGAGCTGGTATTGATGTCTCTGGACTGGAAAGTAATGCTAAAACAGCATCTGCAAACAGGCTTATTTTAGGATGCATGCCATCAAACTTGCACACCATGCACAGAGAGTGTAGGACTAATCCCATCAGTCGAGGGTTCAATTGCACGCCTTGCACCCCAAAGCATTTGAAAACAGTCTGGTCCATTAGGACCAGCAATGGCTGAACTGGCTGCCTGGGGACTGCAATATGGGACCTTGACTCAGCTAATAACATTATCAACAAGGTCACTTTTCTTTAAAGGAACAAAGGAAATAAGTCCATTCTTCCTGATCAGAGTCGTTGTTGATGAATATTACTATTTAAACTTATAAAGCCTGCATTGTTCAACTAAACTTTAAGTAACATGCAAAAATACATTAAGAAATCAAATACATATATTTATTCAATATGTTATCAAATTGTAGATCAAATTGTTAAATAAAAATAAGAATAACATTTAAATGTGAAAAGAAAAAATACTACTTTAAATCAAAGAGACTTGTTCTAGCACTTTTGTTATCTTTTGTTGATTCTGATTGCTTCCATTGTCCTCATTTGTAAGTC
>NW_015515792.1:23161-24254 GCF_001515645.1 Sinocyclocheilus grahami | reverse complement strand
ACACACACACACACACAGTCATTCAGACTACCACCACTAAATGTACACAAGGTCTATCTGAATGAAAACTTAGTGACCCATTTAATCAAGTATACCTGACAAGATCTCTCTTCTCACCAATAGCACCTTCTTAAAGAGCAGTAATTCATACTGTTATATTAGAACAAGTACATCTGATTGTTTCCCTGAAACTGATGACACATCTGCAGTGAGCTCAGCTTCATCATGCTCTCATGCTACATCATAACGCCACATTCCTGCCACTGCATGAAGTCAGAGTGCAGAGATCCAGTATAATGTTGTTAATAATATATATGTGTGTTTATAATGAGTGTTAAAAAAGCAGCTGGTTTCAAATGATCATAAATTACACCTCTCACTGAAGCAGGAAGCTGAGAGCGTCTATCAAAGACAGACACCATGAAAAATGAAATCAGACTCATTGATTAAGACATACTGCAGGAGTCGCCAACAGGCGGACTCCGGTCTGAATTCCGGACTGCAAAGCCTTTTGTCATAATGAAATAAATAAATGCCAAACAGTTTTCTAATAAAATCAAATTTATATCAGGCACATCAAGGTAAGCTCAGTAGAGGCATTTGGGTCCTACGGCGCCACCGATTGCTACAGTTAACTGTTGCTACATTCAGACGTGCAGTCGTGCGTGCAGTGAAGAGAGCTGCTTTGGACAGGGAGTGAAATCTTTGCACGACAGGGGGAGTTGCCACGAAACCTGCCACCCCTGGAGGCAGCTGCCAATCCGATAGATGCGTGTGAACCAACTGACAGTGCAACCCTGGTCTCCTTCTATTCTTTGGCACCTTACACAATAAATAATTGTGTCATTTTTACCCCAAATGCAGCGACTATCCCCTGCTACCAGCGGGAGCCAAACGGTACACACAATAGTTCAATATACACCATTAACCAAACGCTTTTCACCTGCCTTAAGGTTTCTGACTGTTTACACTCCAATTGATGCACACTAGCAAACGGTAATCTACACTTATTTACCCATTTGCCACCATACCTTATGTTTTACTCCTCACTTTTAATCCATAATGGAGCGTGCGGCACCTAAGTGGCTTAACG
>NW_015515792.1:20435-21542 GCF_001515645.1 Sinocyclocheilus grahami | reverse complement strand
TTTCGCTTGACGTATATTGGGGCCTTTACTGTGTGCTTTGTAAGTACTAATAAACAGCCAATTTGGTAGTAACATACAAGCAAAAAAGCAAGTAGTTAACAATGAGAATTGGTTCCTATAATAGTATTACCGAAATAATATTTATTATTGATCTGGCTTAACAGTTTTAACTGTTCAGGTTACTTGCGCCAATAAAAATAAATTCAAAAATATATCAGTATTGCATGATTTTTATTAGCATTTCCTCTTGCAAAAAAGCAAGTGTATGCCTTAGTGCTGGTGAGACTGGGTCCTTTTAAATCCTTTTATTTTTTGAAACTTCTGCAATGATTTTTAGAAGTTGCAAAGATTAGAAAATACTATTTCAGTTTTTAAACTTCAAAATGTCATGTTTAATACAATGTGTTACTTGCTTTTTCTTTGTAATTGTTTGTGAAATTTACTAGCAATTTGTGAATGAAAACTGTTTCTACACCAACATTTTTTCAGTGCATTTACGGACACTAGATCATCAGATCATAATGCCTACAATATGTGAATTATCATAATGTCTCAAACCCTGAGATTGAAATGGTCTTTTTATAATCATATGGGAAACATGTGGGAATGTAACTGGTGAAACAAACTGCGGGATTCATTAGCTGACTTTTTAAAATCAAAAATAAAACAAGTCGACCAGCCAATCAGTAGGAAAAAACCTAATGATACTGTACGTGCTGTAATGTACAAACGCTAACCACAACTTATTACTGTCACTCTCACTAATCTTTCACTTAGTTTGCCTGTTGTTCCAGGTCACTGAGATGAATTCAGCTAATGTTTTGATTTGAAATCACATGCAGCGTAATGGGCATGGATCAAGCGGGCCTGTTTTGCATCATGGCATGGCAGTGGAGAGTCTGGAAGTGATTATGCCACAGGGTACGGAACAATAGCTGGCTGTTCACCTTGATGAGCTGGTTTGGACAGTACACTGATACAACCAAGCACCGTGGACAGAAAAAGTGTGTTAGGGGGGTCCTGTTTTGCAGGTGGTGGACGGGTCTGTGTGTGCGCGAAGAGGTTTGTGTAGCTTGGCGTCTAAAGGAGAACCTTCTGGCATGCCAA
>NW_015515792.1:4405-5174 GCF_001515645.1 Sinocyclocheilus grahami | reverse complement strand
AGTGTCTCTTTTTCCATCGTGGTATAGGGAGAGCAGGGGAGGTGTACTCAGAGTTATTAGTTAACTACAACTAAAACTAAAACCAAAGCCACAATCAATAAAAAATTACATTGTATTATTATATTATACTATACTATTATTTTTCAAAACATTGAAATAAATCATTTTATTATACATGTTTAAAAGAATTAAATTGATAATAAATTAATTCATATTTGCATGACTATTAATCATCAGCACAAAATTCATGATTGTGACAGGCCTTGGGGTTATTCTGTTGAATTTGGTCATATTCTACGCTTTTCAATGAAAATGAATTTTGTCTTGCTACAATTCTTTAAAGCATTAATATAATAAATCTTAGGATAAATAACAAAATAATAATTACAATCAAAAAACATGTTTTTCCCTGACAGTCCCTGAACTCAAGAACTGCAACCATGCATCACGGAAAATACTGTGACACAGCCAGTATTTTAAGGCTTGGACTCCGTGATACTACTGTGTCACTGATATAACGTGCAACCATAATTTCATATACTGTTCCAAATAATGAAATAGTGAATGACTGTCCTTACAGGCAGACTATACTTCTGTCATGATTGATGCATGCCACAAAATATACCTCAAATCCTCTGAATCTCCATTTATTACCATTTCACCAGTGTGAGGCTTTACTCTAGCAGAATCCTTCATCTGTCTGTGAAACTAGTGTGTGTGTTTGTACTATAATGATGATCATGATGCTAATGGCCTTACTGGCCCTGCA
>NW_015515792.1:1634-2928 GCF_001515645.1 Sinocyclocheilus grahami | reverse complement strand
TCTTCATAACAATAACCTATCTCATATTTTTATTTAAAAAATGAGTAAGTCCACATGTTCGGGATAAAGACAGGAGTGCAATCTGTTCACAATTAGTCCGGCCAATTACACCCTCTCTGATGGCAAAGACGTTGCGGGCACACACAAGTAAGCCTTTGATAATTTTGCCAGTTGGGGGAATTTGTGGTTGTTGGTTTTCCAGCAGTTCATGGGGATGCGGATGGTGGTGGCAGTGGTGGCACATTTAAGTGAATGAAGCACTGGTAAGAGTTCCTCCAAAACTCCCCAGCTATCATCAGTCAGTCCGAGGGTTTGTGCATCTGACAGCTTAGTGAAAGCGCTGTCTGATAAGACAGCAGATATTGGCCATCTTTGCTCTAGTAAGCGCTCCGACATGTCATGAATAGAATTCCACCTAGTTCGGTAGTACTGCACTAATTTGCGCTCAGGCAAGTTCTGCAGTTGTGCTGTGATGGAAATGAGAAACAAGACGACTGGCAGATGCAACGACATGGTTTATGTGTTGAAGCTTGAAACCGTCATTTGTTGCGAGTTGGAGTGTGTGTGCAAAACAAGGCTGAGTCCCACTTACCATTCAGTGTTGGCAAGCACCATGTTGCTCACACTGTCATGCACGCATGCAGTGATTTTTCCGCTTAGTCCCCAGTGGTCCAAAGCAGTGGAAAGCGTGCCAGATTTTCAGCATCATGCCGCTCTTGGCATGGCTTTGGTCAGCAGAACAGCACTGCGAATTTCCCAATCAACTATACAATGACAGGTGACCGTGATGTACGATTCGGTTGCAAGCGCTGTCCAAAAATCGGTGGTCTTCTACCATTTTTCCAACACTCGCTAACTGACTGCACAGCTCCCTTAAATTGTCATTAAAAAGTTTCTCCAGTCTGGCAGTGATCGCTTTTCTAGATAGGACAGTAAACTTTTTTTTCTAAAGATTTCTTAAACCCTCTCCTTCTACAAAGCTGATCAGAAGCCCACTCTGATGAAAGCGACGTTTATATGAATATGTAAATATGTGCTTAAAAGCAAGCAGCAGTATTAAACGGGTCCTATTAAAACAGTGTCAAGTGTCTCATTTCATCAATAGAACAACTTAATTTGCTACTATGAAGCAGCTCTCCACTGTGCGGACATCTCACCTCCAAGGACTCGACAGACGAAATTAACCCAGAGAAGAGTTCTACGTGAAAGGCGGAGCCTCAGCGCACACCTCCTATGACGTAATTGTCACGGACCAATGGTAGTACAAAGGTGTTTTGCATCCGAAAAAAAATTT
>NW_015515792.1:0-385 GCF_001515645.1 Sinocyclocheilus grahami | reverse complement strand
GCAACATGACACTGTTCTTTGTGGCTTAACAGTGACTGTAGAAATTTGCTCTGAGGATCAGTGAGCATGACTCCCGAGTGGTCCGGTGTTTCCAAGTCAGCATTCCAGACCTCTGCCGCATGCATTGGGAGGTGCGCAACAGCACTAAAGTGCACTTTACCGCTCATAAACACTGCACTACTGGGGATGGTGACAGAGCAAAGTCGTTTTTTAACTCCTACATCTAAATACGCAGCCTGCTGGATTTTGGTCATTTTCATGACTTTTCCAGGCCTGGAAATCAGTTTTAAAATCCCCTGATATTTCCAAGACTGTGGGAACCCTGAATGTGTAACAGGTCTTGAGTTACACTCTTAAAAATAAAGGTGCTTCACGATGCCATAGA
>NW_015515791.1:4667-5174 GCF_001515645.1 Sinocyclocheilus grahami | reverse complement strand
TAAACCAGCATCCCAGTGTCAAAGCATACCTAACCAGCATATGCTGTTTTTTTCAGCAGGGAATGCTACACAAATATTGGTATAATAAAATAAAGTAATAATAATGCGACAATAAGTTATGAACAATATACGCACTAAGCACTACAACTGACGTACAATAATTTAAAAGCCAAAACACGCACAGCCTTACAAGTAAACAGCATCAAAGACCTAGAAAATGTAACTAACGGAGCCGATGTGTATTATTAAAAATAATAAACCTATTGTATATTCTGAATCGATCTATTCTGATTTTTCAGAAAATGGACAGCTTCTTGTTGAAAATCTCAGCATGAGCAAAATCCGTTTAAATATCCTCTCGCAAGGCATTGTGGATCATGTAGGATAAAGGCGCGCTGCATTCTATTCATCACTATTGGGTCTGGCGTCATTGGAAACTACATCACCCGAACTGCATCTGTTTCAGTTAATACCTAGAGGACGCGCTGAACAGTTTCTTTCAGATGG
>NW_015515791.1:0-553 GCF_001515645.1 Sinocyclocheilus grahami | reverse complement strand
TGTTGTTGTTGTTTCATGCCAATTTTATTATATGCCGTGTTTAATTATGTAACAATGTCAGCAGCAGAGATTCTATACTGGAGATACACTCTTGTAACTCCATGTTTGATCTGAAAACCATTTGAAGCATATATGGATGATTTATATTTCATATATTCTCAGGTTGTCAGTTAACAGGAACTAACCTACCAGATGAACATGAGAATTTATCAGTGCGCAGTTGCCAAGGAAATGGTCAGTGCTGTGAGACTGAAGAGACTGAAGAGAGAGCGGACAAGCAGGCGCTTAACCCACAGATCGCTGTGATATTGTCAGAGTTACAGGACAATATGCAGGATGTGCTGCACAGACTGACCACACTGGAGCTTCTCACAGCATCACAAGTAAGACCAGCACCAAAATATGGCTCAATACATGTAAACCACAAGCCTAGACTGCTTGCCAAGGCTGCATTTTTACGTCACTAATGTGAAATATTATTGCAATTAATAATTTTATATCGTAATGCATTGTAAAATATAATTTATTCCTGTGATCAAAGCTGTATTTTCAG
>NW_015515790.1:4146-5174 GCF_001515645.1 Sinocyclocheilus grahami | reverse complement strand
TCTCTCTCTCTCTCTCTCACCCTTGTCAAAGAGCGCAGCCGAGCAGGGAAAACATACTGCAAGAACATCTGGTGCAGAGATGCACTACAGAAGATACAGTCAGTAAACTGATAAGTAGTGCAGGTTTCAAAAGACGAAGTACCTCCACAGCACATCAATAATACCTCTACAACATGCCTGTGCCCGGAAAAACTCTGCCGTCGCAGCATATAAAAGGTAGATGGCAACATCCGAATCCTTTCTACTAGGATGCCTTTATCTGGTTGGTTTTTAAAGGCAGCATAAATGTATCCTTGGCTACCTATGGTAGCTCACATGAATTTGTTTTAGATCATTAGATATGATGTTATGGCATTGTGAAAGCTGGTCTGAAACCAGTTTTGTTAAAAATCTGTAGTTAAGTCACCGATTGACTGTGGAGCGAGGTAGCTGCCGTAGGTGTCAGACACATGCATGCAACCAAACACTGCCGGATGGTCACCAAGGTATTATGATAATTACATCATGCTGCTTGATACACAAGCTCCCCGCCATCTGATCTACCTTCTGTAGCACGAAGACTGTAATAAAATGGGATTTACAGTTTTCTGAGGAAAATATAAAAGATGCTTTGCCTGTGCCAAACTCACCACAACGCAAGAGTGTTGTGGATGGATGCCAGGTCATTGTTATGCAGTTATTGGTTGGGGGTAGCTTTAATGGGATGGTTCATCCAAAAATGAAAATGCTGTCAATTTACTCACCTTTATGTTGTTATAAGCCCCCAAAACGAATTACCCTCAGAAAAAAAAGATGGTATTTTGAAAAATGTTGGCAACCAAACAGTTTTGGTTAACATTGCCCTTGACTGTATGGACAAAAACAGACATTTCGCAGAATATCTTTTATTGACAGAGGTTCGAAACAACAGGAAGGTGAGGAAATGACATTCGAAGATTCCAAAAGATCAGTTTCCTGTCTCTTTGTCAAAATCAAGCTTTCAGGTTTATCTTTCGAGAAAAATCAACTAGTCAAAATACTAAAAAAAA
>NW_015515790.1:2173-3714 GCF_001515645.1 Sinocyclocheilus grahami | reverse complement strand
GTGTCTTATTACAGGAGGTCAGGGGTCAGGAAGAGGGTGGCTAATCGCAACGAGACGTTCACACTCCAATTTTAACTGCTTTTAGTTTAACATACAGCTTTCAGATACACACACACTTTGCTAGACAAAGCACCATTACACATCAACTCTCATTAACAGCCTTAATGGGTATGAATAAGAATGGACAAGCACATTTCTGAGCATTTGAAAACTGCAAAAATGTGTGCGCGCATACACAGCCCCACAAAATGATGCTTACATATTAATTTGTTAACATCTAGCAAATCAAAAGTGAGCATCTGAAAATTGCATTGGATTGAGTGGACACATGACATTAATAGATGAGGAAGAGAGATTCAGCGAGAACGTGTGCTCATTACGGGAGTAGATCTATAGGGCTTTTGGCTGCAGTGCAGCACTGGTGTGTAAGAGAGAGTGGAGGAGAGGAGGGCCGATGGGCTTCTGTCTCTAGCTCCCCCTGGTGTCCAGTAAAGACACCGATCTGAGATCTGAATGTGAAAGATGCATGAAGGGAGGAGATCAGCGCTTTTAAGAGATGGAGGGGAGAGAAAACCTTCACATCAGCACTTTGCAAACAGTGTAACAGACAGCCGGCACCTTGTGGATTCAGTAATGGCCTTAGTGACAGGGGTATCCAAGGACAGACATGCATTAACTTGTACCTCGCCTTCAAGCCTCGGGGGCCTGATGCTGGACAGGTGGATGGTCTTATGCTCCCCAGAGTTCAGCTTCACCACAATGGCATCTGCGTTCACGACTTGCATCACCTGTACAGAAGAGGGCAAAAAGAAAATTCAGTAAACGCAAACAGTCAACCAATTAACAATGAATTCTGGCATAATTTACTTGCAGCAGGTTTGACATGATGATATTTGGTCATAAGACAATCAAGAACCAGTGACATTTTATACTACTGACGTCCAAACTCCACAAATGAAACCTTATTTGAATATTTCATCATTCATAATTAAGGTTTTTGTCCATTTTGAAGCATGACAGACACTGTTATTTTAAGGACAAAAAAAAGATTGTTCCACAATATATTATATATATAATATATAACACCAGGTTTGAAAAGATCATTAAAATTGTTTTTGTTGTACCATTCATCAAATATTTCTTAAGAAAGGGTTATAGTTGCTTACTGCATACTCAGTTTGATAGTGCTAATATGGTAAAGGCCCAGACACACCAAACTGTTATCAAATAACTAGCGGTAATGAAAAAGTCAACTGTGGTATCACCTCACATTGCCTGCATCTCGGCATTTGAACAGACTGCAAAGTTTACAGCCAACAGACAACACACACATTCTGAACCTGGGTGAGAGAAAATAACTCTCCATACCAGCAGGTGGCAGTAGGCTATATTCATCATTCAATAACAAAAACCCCAGCAACTAATGCCAACGGTACAAAACACTGCAAAAACTGGGTTAACAGACGCTTAACGGTGGCCCGACAGTTAGCTTGATGTGTCTGCCTTAACAGTACGCATTTAAAAGTCAATACTGGAAAAAA
>NW_015515790.1:0-1037 GCF_001515645.1 Sinocyclocheilus grahami | reverse complement strand
GAGAAGACTCTCCAGACCATGCGTTACATGTGCGGGCCGCATCTGTTGTGTACATGGACAAAACGTCCAAGAAGACAATTGTAACAAAAGCTCTGACGTTTAGAACCACGTCCGAGTATATCATATCCATGTCATCTTATATGATCATCAAAGTTACTTAACAGAGGAGTCATTGACGTAGAAGATGACTGGTGTTTGTGCTGGTCTGGGTAATGGATCAGACATAATCAGACCTGAACAGGCAGGGGAATACCTCAAAAATACATGCATTATCTAGATCTGAGCAAATGAAGACAAAATTACAGTCTTAAGATGGACGTGAAAAGGAAAGGAGGATGATATGAGCAGAATTACGACACAGACTGACAAATCGTCTGGCTTTGCACTGAATCTTCAGCCTGGAAGTTAAACAGATCACTTGCAAAAACATTCAGCTGGATGCTCGGCAGTGATACGGCAGAGAATAGCACGGTTTATGTTGGTGTGTGATCCTAAATGCACTCAGTCCCAAATCAACCAGGTCACCTGAGCAAATCAGTGCTTTTATTTTTCTATGTGGTAGCAGCTGAGCAAAACTGGGAACAGTAAGAAGAACATTTTGCTGTTTCATTAGCAGTCACACATGCAAGGCACTTCACTGCAAGCTGCCAACAGGGATCTACAGCCCAGATCCATGACTCACTCTGGTACTGCAGCCCATTGAACGTGACAGGGAGCTACTGCCACCTACAGACCATGACTAGAATTACATCAAAAGGACACCAAGAAGCCAGAAAACTTTTTTTTTTTTTAAATGGATCAAATATTTTAATGTACATCTTATCAACTTTACAGTGCCATTTTTTCTATACTTCCTCATATTGGTATATTTAACATTAACATCAAAACATTAAAAAGTGGTGCCATGGTAATTAGTATGGTACTTCTGATACATGCCAAAGTACTAAATGATTTTCATATTTACACTACCATTCAAAAGTTTGGGGTCAGTAAGAATTTATGTTTTTGAAAGAAATGTCTCATGCTTATCAAATCAG
>NW_015515789.1:3644-5174 GCF_001515645.1 Sinocyclocheilus grahami | reverse complement strand
GGTCCAGGATAAGTACTTTATTAATTTGTTTACAAAAGCTTAAAATATCTTACCCATTTTTACCACCTTTCCTTGTCAGTCTCTGAAATATTATAGCGAAAAACACAGGTTTAAATTAACAGAAAGTAACCCCACAAAAAATATAATGCAACGTTAGTAACAGCATATACAGATGTTCATGAAAATGCTTGCCAAGAACCAAATATATATGTAATCTACTTTATATTGAAAAATAACGGTTATTTATATTGACATTTGGCACAAAAATAAAACAGCTCCACTAGTCCTGTGAAAGTCTGGGCCATGCATGCACTACAATAAATCATAGGCAATGAGTTAACTTGTCAGTTAGCTGCACAGCGTACAAATCGTATTTTTCCATAAATATTGCAGTAGACAGCATTCGCACGAATCAAGATTAAATAGGCATAATTAAATACACGATATAACGTCTCACCTAACTAAGATCGAGCTGGTCAGAGAAATGATTATCAGTTTTCACTCCAAGCTTCTGGCTACTGCTTCTTCTGCTGTCACTGCCGACAACAGGAAACATTTGTTCGGCAGAGAATCGACGCACTTCCGTTAAATATTACAAAATAAGAGTCGTCCTCAATATGTGTTAATAATTAATAACACATAAGAATTGCGTGTTTTCGGTTGAAGTATCTTTCAAGTGTAATGTGTACGACATATACCTCTTCACACCGGTGAGGTTTTTGAGTAGCCCATCTTTAGATGGACTGCATATGTGCTCACAAACCAAATTGCTTCCGGTGTTTAGTGGTCTTGCTGTTGCTGTCGGAGGAAGTGGAAAAACTACACATGAAAAAATGTATCAGCTTGGGATTTTGCAGGGGTTTCGGCGTCTGTCAAAACCCCAGCAACAGATCATCAGAAACCTCCAAGTTGCTGTTCGTCCGACATTACACAACAATAGGAATATTTGCCACACTCATGCTCTACTCTTAAGAAGGCAGGAACATTTGCTGCATGAGAACCGAAGGTCATTTTTGAAAGTCCATGCAAAAAAGGTAACGTTACCTAGTAGAAGACTACCAAATATGCCATTTGATGTTAACCTTTCTGTACATTGTACAATTGTTTATGTAGACTGTGTCCATACCGAGACGGCTGACTGGACAAAAAGATTTGCAGGGTCCAAAAACATAAAATACGTTTAGTATTTTTTTGATTTTGCTTTACATTATTTTATTTATGTATTTTACCCATTTTTATTATATAAAATAATTTAAAAAAATTGAAATGGTCCTGTCCTGTATAAACACATAACAAGAAAATGTAAAAACAAATCAAATGTAAATGTAAGAAAATGTACATCCACGTGATCTATTTAGGTGCTATTTTTTAAAAAATTATTCTGACATTATATTTATTGTGCTCGAAAAGCTTAACATTTGCAGCTTTTAAAAATGCACTTTATGTTTCAAAATACAAGTGCGTTCATTTTATTCTAAGAAAAAAATTATTAAACAATCTAAAAATTGTAATTTAAAATCTGAAAAAAAA
>NW_015515789.1:0-2357 GCF_001515645.1 Sinocyclocheilus grahami | reverse complement strand
AAAAATATGAGATAGGTGGGGAAATGATATTTAATTGTTTTTGCATTCTCTCACAGGATTATTGCATTCTCACAAAAGCATTGAAATACAGTTTTTCCTCCCACCTTAGTATTTCCAGCACAAATGTTTTGTGAGAGAATTTAAAAACATTGAAATATTATTTCCTTCCCATCTCATTTTGCCCCATTACCATGTCCTTTTAGGATTTTACCTCTAAGCTACACATGTGTGCTACGTTATGCACAATGATTGTTAGAAGGCATTTTTGCTATTTCCATGATTCTCTTTGCTCTCTCTTTAATCAGGGCCGTTGTATTACTTGTCAGTGACTGGTTCCCCCTGCTCTCAAAAAGTGGCCTGGCACGTTATGACTTATACAGTAATCCCAAGTAAGTTGATGGAAATTGAATCAGTGTACTCCTGAATCATTACATTAAGTAATGTATATACATTATTAAGGTTCCCACACTTTTTCAGTGAACATTTTTCAGAACTTGAAAGATTTTTCTAGGACATTTTTAAATTAATTATGGTGAGAATAAAAGACAAGGATCACACCCTATGTATCATCCAAATATAATTGGACAAATATAAGTTTTGCTTAATTTAAATAAAAAAGTCAAGTAAAAAGTTACATTTTGTCTCAATTTCCAGGACTGGAAAATACATAATCAATTTTCCAGATTTTCCATGTGGGAAGTGCATGCAGTACAATGCATATAGCCCAATCTGTGCTTCATGCAACTTTGAATAATGTTTGAGCTTGCTATGTTAAAACTGTATAATGCCATTTTTCTTGTTTATATTGTCTTTCTAACTTTGAAACTTTTGTTATTCAGTGTTCACAGTTGCTCGCGCGGGTTATCATGCTCGTGTTTACGTCAAAGGTCAGCTCTGGTTTGAGTACACACAGCCATATGTTCCTTGTGAGGATGTCAAAATCTGTTACATCATCAAAGGAGGTACTACATGAATATGTTTATTGCACTCTATCTTTTGTTCCTTGTGATGAGGTTATGGATATGATAGAGTGCTTCCTCGTTTCAGAAACACTGCATGAAACCTGTCTGTTTTATTTTAAAAGAAAAGGATTTTTGGCTCCTCAGGTGAGATTTCAAGACTAATGCTGTACCCATTTTATTATAAACAAGATTTTATAAGTCGTTCATGTAGCTTTACTAGTATACAGTCGCAATGCAATGGTTGTCTTGATTCCCAGTAAACAAACAAAAAATGTAAATGCAGTGTTGCTTTAGACACAAGCACATGACAAATGAAAATGTAGTCCTTTGGAAGCTATGGAACAAATGTTGTCTTGTTTTCCCTTGCAGGGGGAATATGAGATTTACTTTGATGTGAACATTGTTGATGATGCTGAAAGACTGCTGACATTACGTTTTAACATCACTGTGCAAGTAAAAAGTACTGGTAGCAAGAATGCAATTTTTCGACAGTTGGGAGGGCTGTAGGAAAAGAAAATCCCAGCAAACAGAAGAGAAACTTACTGTTCAAAAGTTTAGGGTCATAGATTTTGTGTGTGTGGTGTGTGATATGGTAGAGAGGTTATATTTTCTATGCAATTTCTTTAACATTATCAAGTGATTGTCTCTACTGTTGTGGAGAGTCATAATATGGTTTGAATTGTGAAAGTGTAAATAAATTACATTTAAATGGAAATATCCTCTGAATTTACTGTAAGATTTTATTTTGTGGCCAAACTTCTGTTTACCGGCACTTCTTTGTTCACATACTTCCAGGTACTTAAAGGGAAATAAAACATGATTCAATCCAAAAGAGAAGTTTTGCAATAATGCAATGCATTGTGTCCTATTGTTATTAGTTTGTCATTTGTTCATATCCCAGCTTTCAGGAAGAAAAACCATTAAAAGACGGAGTCATTCTGCCACCGTTTCATTAAGAACAGCAATGATGCTTCTGTACCTTTCAGCTTTCCTTTGCTATATTGTGGCATTGTCTTCTATGTCCTTGGCAGAGAAACAATTGGTTTGTTCCTCAGAAAGTGTTAGCATTTGGTACAGCTACAATGGTAAGATCTGTTTTTTTCCTCCAGCACTTTACATATTCAGTTTAATCGGTTACCTCAGAACCTCAGGTGCCAGCAAAAGATAAGTGAATAAAAACTCAATGGATGTATTAGATTTCGCACAGAAATAAGAAAATTTCTTAACCTAGACTCTTGCTAATTCAATTTACGTACTAATTACTGTTCATTTTACAAATGATGCTCATAAATCGCCTCTTGTGGGCTTTGAATCTCTTTTCATGATTCTATTTGATGTCTTTGTTATGCAATTTAAAAAAGCCAATGCTCTCTTCAATCAGGGCCATTATATTAC
>NW_015515788.1:21839-22296 GCF_001515645.1 Sinocyclocheilus grahami | reverse complement strand
AAAAAAAAACTTTTGAATTACATTTTGTAGCCAAATGTTGAAACTGAAATGCACCTCATTGAATTTGTTGAAATAGAGGTGCTTAGCACTTTTGACTTCCTTTGGGAGAATTTAAACATGCCCTAGAAATTCGACTACTACTTATGCTGTACCATTAGGGAAGCACTATTTTAGCTAACAGAGATATGCTTATACAAATGTACAAATAGAGTGTGTTTACTTTGCACGAGTTTCATGCAACATGCAAATGTCAAGCGGAGAAAGCAGGTGGACACAATACTGAGACCATCTGTGCCTTTTATATCACTAACTACAATGTACACACTGTGAGTTCAGTCAGAGTCCACTGACAGTAGTGATGAAATGGTCCATCTTCTAACCAAAGCAAGCTGGCAACAGTTTTATCTGGGCAGTACGCCCAACCCTTCATGGACCCCTGCCCCACTCCCTCTGGAGC
>NW_015515788.1:18282-20427 GCF_001515645.1 Sinocyclocheilus grahami | reverse complement strand
CAAAAATTCACTTTCCAATGCATTGAAATTGCAATAATACAGATGCATGTATTTATTTTACAATTCAATTTTTTCGTATATTACTTTGTATATTAGTATATTACTTTATTCATTTATTTTCTGTGCTATGTTTATCTCAAAATCGGCTCTTAAAAACATTCATGTTATTCTAAATTATTAAAATGTCTTAATTGCCATTAACAACTGAAATTTAAATGTGCCATCTTATTTTAAACCTCTTTATTAAAATGTAAAATTCTGTTTTACCCAAAATGGTATGGAAGCTTGTTTCTGCCACAGAATTAAAAAAGGTAATTGCATCTTTTTATCTTCAATGTATGAAAATATATATATATTTTTTTCAATTTCAAATTTTTGCTCACAAGTTTCTCACAATTCAGACTTTTGTCTCAGAATTCTGACTTTACATGATTCAGTTTTTTTATTTCCTCCATGGAATAAGAAAATAAAAAAGGTATTTGTGAGTTTATATATAAATGTTATAAAAAAATAATATATAATATAAACAGTTTAATTAATACAGACAGACAGACAGACAGACAGACAGATAGATAGATAGATAGATAGATAGATAGATAGATAGATAGATAGATAGATAGATAGATAGATAGATAAATAAAAAGGCAGAATTGATAGATATAAACTCAGAATTACGAGAATAAAGAATTGCAAAATAAAAAGTCTTATCTTTATTATATGTTTATTCTCTGGTGGAAATAAGCTTCCATAAAAAGGTCACATTACATAAAAGCTGAATGGCATTTCACATAGATAAGCATTGCTGTAAATAATACCTCTTCTTCAGAATGATGATGAAGCAAACTATTTATATGTCATTTAAATGTCAGACTCTCATTTATCAGGTTTCCACATAGGAGTGTAGTGTTACGGTCCAGCTCAGACTAAATAAACCCAACTACGTGGCACTAACCTCCGGACTGATGACCCCCCAGGGGTTCAAAGAGGTCAAAAGTTGCCGTGGCTCCGTCCTGCATGGGCAGATATTTGCGCAAGCCGAACGGGTGTGGTGAACTGACCCGACCCAACTTTCCATAGAGGGCCGTCTGCAGATGACCACTTTTACCCCATAGTAGAGGAGGAATGTACCTAGAATATGAAACACAATCTCAGATTTATACAATGATACATGATTTGCTGACATGGTTTGCACTAAAAAAATAACTTCAAAAAGACCCATTTGAAAATACTGAAGTAGCCAATAGTCGGCTCAGATGAGAATTGTTCAAAAACATAAACAGATGCAATAGGGTCATTGCTTTGATTTTGATCATTTTTAATTGGAAATTTACTCGTGAAGCAACACTAAGATCCCCATATCTTTGGAAATTAACCATATAGGGCCTTAAAAATTAAGATACCAGAAGAAAAGTTTGTTAAGAACCAGAATATAATATTGTATTAAGATGTCTTCGATACTTCTTGAGTTACAGATGTGCAAAATTTGGGAGAGGAATGCTTTTTTTACATTTTTAAATTGTCACCATTGGCATATAATGCAACAAAGGTTGCTAAAGTCAACAGATTTTACTAATAAATATACCAATCTCTGTAAAAAAATAAAATAATGATGCTGCCATCTTTCTAAATTTATTGACCCCTCCTCTAATTTGGCTCCAAATCTCCAGTTGCCATTTTGACCTCCTACAAAACAGTGGATTACTCTGTAAATATTCATCCATGGCATTTACTATGTTGGCTTTTGTCACGATTTATGTCTGTTTTTCTTGAGAAAAAATATTAACAAAATCAACATTTTTAGCTTAAATTTTAGTTATGATAATGTTTCTAGGTTCATATTTCATCAAAATAAAAAACATACAGAGTGTGCATATTTTTCTGATGATTATGAACCATTAGTGTAGTGGCCCACATTTTTGCAGTTCCCCAGGTTTGTCTCTAGGCCTGGGCACTGGGACGGGTCACATTACTGCTGACTCCATGCATCATCACACAGGTGCACGCTGCTGTTATGTAATAGCCCCGCCTACCAATTAGGCTTTAACCAATTACACACTGACCCTTCGCTAAGCTTGTGGGTTGCTTAGACTCATAGGAATTAACTGAATAGATCTGTAAAAGCATAACTTTTGGTGAAATATGTTC
>NW_015515788.1:3864-5175 GCF_001515645.1 Sinocyclocheilus grahami | reverse complement strand
AAAAAAACAGATAAAATACATGTTAACTGAAGTAAAATAATATTTAAAAAATATTTTACTTCAGCCAATTGCCAAGGCAACATTTCTCATTTTATTAGTTTAACTAAACTAAAAGAAATAAATACTAAAAGAACTAAAACTGAAATGAAAATGAAAAATAATTATTGATATACATAGACATTTTAAAGCCAAACTTAATGAAAAAAATACAACAAAATTAATAAAACGAAAATGAAAATATAAAGATATGATTGAATTCAAAATATAATAGCGCATCAATAATACTGATATAATACTGTTTAGTTGCTGCATTAAAAAATGCTAATAAATGTAACCTTATTGTAAAGTGTTACCATTTTCTCATTGGATTGCAGCAACCGATTTTGTGATAACAATAGCGGTACTAACTATGGTATTTCATAACAGCACAAAATCTTTGACAAGGTTGAAGGAAGACTGATTTTGATTGAACATGACTTAAAACTAGTGCATACTACTTGTTCACTGTGTGGTCTATTACAAATCTCAAGTCACAAAATATGTATCTTGTATCCGTTTCACAAGAGAATTACAAAAAACACATTTAGCCATTTCCCTGCACTCACCTCATGATGTTGTCATCGATCTGCATGAGAGATGTGGCAGTGTAGAGCCGGCTCAGGTCCGTGTCCACCATTTTAGTGGAGCCCACACCGAATAACACGCTCCTGTTGAACCACAAAACATGACATTTTACTGACTCTGTTAAACCGACAGCTCAGTGCTTAGATTTATATTCTCTTACCACTCAGAAGAGAGTAAATTTATCTTGTTTTTGTGTCATCAGAGACAGCCCTACTGTAAGTTATTCTGAGGTCTCCTAATGGTTTGATCGCAAAAGAAGACGTGAGCTCAAAACGGTTTCAGAAGAAGAGTGAATATCACAGCCAGCCACTCAACACCGCTCGCACTGACGTCTGTCAGATTCACCGCTGAGTGAGGACGAGATCAACAGTAGCCTACCTGTGAGACAAAATTATCTTCTTCATGTTGTCAGCCATCAGGAAGTTATAGAAACGACGGCACTGGTCCCACTGCAGAAACGTCTCCTGAGCCCTGAAGTACACACACACCACCGAATGAGTTTTCAATGCTATTTACACTACATAAAATTCTGTCTTTCATATTCTTTATGTTTGCAATGTTATGAAGACTAAACTGACTTTGAAACAATAGTTTTAAAAGTAAATAAAAAAACTATATATGTATATATAAATATATACACACACATACATACATATATACATACATACATACATACATATATATATA
>NW_015515788.1:0-576 GCF_001515645.1 Sinocyclocheilus grahami | reverse complement strand
AAAAAAAAATCACAATTCTTTACTGTAATAAAAAGACAGGCTTGCGTGGATTACTGCTTTATTCAATGAACTGAAAAGAGTCTAATTCCTTCACTGTATCCCTCTAGAAATATAAAGTTTCCTGAATAAACACATTTGCTCGTCAAACTATAAATGTCTCGTACCGTAGGTGAACATGCGAGGGGAGGTAAGCTCAATGTTCGGCAAGGCCCCGAGGTGATTGAGGACAGCACAGCGGTAGCCCTGTTTCTGCGAATAGTCCACAAACGTGCGGATATAGTGCTTCTCACTGTGGTTCCCAATGCCAGGACAGATGACCGTGGTGACATCCTCTGTCAAATCAACACAAAATATTACAGCACTTGCTTTGGAAGCGATCTCACATCTAGACAAATAAATGCAAATGTATGCAGACAAATGTTTGAGTTGCTCAACATTATCATACTGTTGATCTTTTCTTTTCCAGATAATGTGTCACAATATTGGCTCAGAGCAAACAAATGCAAAATACATTGAATAACAACATAGCTGCAAAAATTCACTTTCCAATGCATTGAAATTGCAATAATACAGATG
>NW_015515787.1:2021-5175 GCF_001515645.1 Sinocyclocheilus grahami | reverse complement strand
ACTATGCATACTCTGTACTGTACTGTTTATGAGGCTTGTTGCTGGAGAAACGTATATGATTGATAGCATTCATGATATTCTTTTGAATGGATATTCTGCATCCGTATAACGCTTTGAATCAGGGGTTTACATACTAAACCTGCATGAATGTGTATGAATGTGTGTAGCAAATGTCAGGTATTAATCAATACAACTTATTTGTGTGCACAAATACTTTCACTTAGACTACAAATGCTAAAGCAATAGGCTAGGATTTTAGTGGCTGTAGTGGGAAAGGTGATTTTAAATAGAGCTTGCTTATAGTTGTTCATTAAATGGCCCTCTGCGTTTCTCACATGTATGAATTTTTGTCACACCTCTGACACTGCTAATCATAAATATATTCTGAAAAATGAGAGAATAACCCGGTCACGTTAGCGTGCCAGTCCGCATGGAACACAGCTTTGCTTATCACACCACATAATGATATGCCTTCTGGATTATTCCAACCAATAGCAAAAAGCAGTGGGCTACAGTAGCAGTAACCAATTCACATTGCTGTATATATAAGTAAAATTAATGTATGGGATTTATGTATGTATGAGTATGTCAAGGGACAGTTGATACAATTTTTAAGATATAGTTTAATAGAAAACAAAGTCTGAGATTTAGCTCCTTGAGAAGTTAGCTTTGTAATTGGCTTGAGCTTTAATGTCCCTGTTTTAAAAACAAAGAAAATATAATAAAATCGTATGGTTTGAGAAGTAAGCAAACGGCAGGGGTTCGGGAAAAAAAAAATCATATTTAGTGTAATAGTCTTACCTCACAGGGCAAACTGCAATGATGCATGATTTTTTTTTTAATGATTATTATCATTTATTATTTTTAGTTCTTGTAGTTGTCATTTTCATTATGACTGTGCATTTGTAATTGTGACATTTGAATTTAATTAATATGTTTTGGAGAAAGAAACAGCTATGTTGCATTATAAATATAGTGTGCTTATTGTCTGTGGTTAATGTACCATGCTATTGATCTGCTTTTTATCTGTTCCTCTTGTCTATCTCTCTATCTATCTCCTGTGTGTGTACTTTTGTGAGGTAATAATGAGTTGCGTAGCTCTGTGTGGTAATGCCCATCGCTGGTAGCAGCACACTTAAAGCATATTATGTACTGTACCAACTCTTGAGTTCTGTAATTCCCTGTGAATCAGCTCTATGCATGTTGGTGTTTGTAAATATGCCCAATAAAATACTAAAAGAAACAATGTGCAAAGAGTGTGATGCTGAAGACGTATGATGTTGTGGCCACAAATGTAGTGTTCATGTCAGCTGCAATACCACAGGTCACATTAAGATGTCACTAAATTAACAAATAAAGCTCTTGAAAGGACAAATATGAGACAACTCCTGCACAGATACGGCTGTTGTGATGTGTTTAATGTGACGTCAACTTCAGAACAAGCTAATTATAATATAAAAAAGTTCAAATTACTCTAGATCAAACCTCAAGACCACATTGTAGTACAGACAATATTCCTAAACTACATATTTGCACGCCTTAAGTGCGTTCACTTCTTATACACACTTTGGGATATAATATCAAACCCATTTTATGCGAGTTTGTGATTCATAGAGACAGATCTCATTTCCATTATTAATATATTTTGATCTCACCCCATGATTTCTAGAGCAAGTCCCTGTGTTCTCACTAAATTTATAATACTGCCCTCTTATGGCACATAAAGAAACATTTCTCTTTTGAATATACTGTAAATACAGGTAGATATGTCATGAACATGCTTGTAAAATTATTTCAAATATCAAACCAATAATCCATAACGTATGTATATGAACTAATATTTTCTGTAATTATTCTTTTTACTTTAATGTTGAAAGAATAAAGGTGACTTTATAATTATGGTTGCTGCATTTAGACTATTACCTATGAAGGCCAGTTTACACCACATGAGAAAAAAAGTCACATAGCCTAAAAGGTCATTATTAGAAAAAACTAAACAAAACAATCATACTATGTCATAATTATTAATATTATAACAATTGACAAAATTTTAAATCATAGTTATGACAGTCATTATGATTACGTCATAACATAATTATGACAAAACAGTTGACATAACATAATTATGACATAAACATTATGACATAATTATGACAAAACAGTCAGTCATAATTATGACATAAGCAGTTATTATTACATCATTACAGTCGTGAAATAAAATAATTATGACAAAACATTCATAATTATAAAATAAGAAGTCATTATGACGGCGTTACAGTCATTATGACATCACATAATTATGACAAATCAGTCACAATTATGAAATAAACTGTCATTATGACAAACGGCCATTATGACATAACAGTTTTGGCATAAACAGTCATAATTATGGTATAAAAAGTCATAAGTGAAATTATAAAAAGTTAAAATTGAGATAAAAAGTCATAGTTTTTACTCATAATTATGGGTTAGTATGTCATCATTTTGACAATATTCTTAGTCATCATTTTGACTTTATATCTTATAGTCTATAATTATGACTTAGTAATTTTTGAAGGTATGTTATAGTAATTAGAGTTCACCAAATAATTATTTTTTTTCTAATGTAGCAGAAATGGCTTTAAAAGGATGAACTTTTTTTTTTTATGTTCTCAGAATTTAGTGCGTTCAGTGCCTGTCACAAATATTCTAAGAAAAAATAAAGCAAACCACCCACTAACAAACTGAGCAAGTAAATACAGCAGCCAATAGCTACTTACTAAAGCACTATTACATCACCTCAAAAGCCATAAATGGACCATTTCTTATAGCCATCTTATTAAAGTGTCCCAGACGGATCAGTTCCAGGTCACTGTGAGCGGATCAGCATTCTTCCCTCCCAGATAAGCTCCTGGAGAGAGGCTGAGGGAGTAAGGGATGGATGAAGGGTATGTGGAGGTGCACAGTAGAGTCATGTTATCGGTGTTATAGAAGCACACCTGACACCGGTCACAGTCCAGGTACAGCCCTATCCTGCGTGGTTTCACCGTCAGATCTATCTCTGTCACTGTCTCATACTCTTTGATGCAGTAGCCTTGGTTATGCTTAAGGTGAAGCCCAATGTCCTTGTTTAAGTTGCTTATAGACCCACCATCGAAGCCCACGCTCCAGTCTA
>NW_015515787.1:1432-1725 GCF_001515645.1 Sinocyclocheilus grahami | reverse complement strand
TTTAAAAAGGCTTTTGATACCGTTAATCATAATTTTCTTTTATCTGAATTATCAAGGTTTAATTTTTCTACTAATGTATTAACATGGATGGAGTCATACTTAAATTTAAGAAAACAATGTATACGAATTAATGATGCATGCTCACCATTTCTTGACTGTAATATTGGAGTCCCACAGGGGTCGATTCTTGGACCAATTTTGTTCAGCTTATACATTAATGATCTGCCTACAGTTTGTCCAGAGGTCCAGGTTCAGATGTATGCAGATGATACAGTTGTTTATACTTATGCTAA
>NW_015515787.1:0-1415 GCF_001515645.1 Sinocyclocheilus grahami | reverse complement strand
TGAACAAAGTCTCAGATTGGCTATGTCATTCTTGCCTTACTCTTAATGTGAGTAAAACTGTGGGAATGTTTTTTTTTCGATCAAGAAAGTTGATGAGCGTTGTCCAGATATTTTAGTTAAAGGAGAGGTAATAAATATTGTTGAGCATTTTAAATATTTAGGTATGATTATGGATTCTAACTTGAATTTTAAAAAACATATTAAAAAGGTCTCTAAAAGTACTAGAGCAAGCTTGATGATCTTTAGGAATATTAGGCACCAATTACCTGTGGCTGCTGCTAAACTCTTTATGCATTCAATGATTCTTCCTCATTTATCTTATTGTGCTACAAGTTGGTCTCATACAAGTATAACTATGTTAAAACCATTATATACTATTTATAAACAAGCTGTGAAAATCTTAGCTAAAAAGCCAAGGAGTTATCATCATTGCAATATTATTAAAAATTATAAATTATTGACGTTTGATTTTTTATTTTTTTTTGCTGATGTGTGTTTGATGTACAAACTATTTCATGATCTTGCACCACCACCTCTTAAAACATGTGTGACTTTCTGTAAGGACAATATCAGGCAGACTAGGTCATCAGTTAGAGGTGACTGTTCAACTAAATTTAAGAAAACTGTTTTTGGACACTCAGCTTTTTCAGTTAGAGCAGCAGAAAGATGGAATTTAATACCTGTTTATATTAGAGAGTGTACAACATTTTGTATTTTTAAAACTACGCTTAAAGTATGGCTTAAGGAAAATCAAATATGTGATCATTGACTTATGAGTATGATGTGATATTGTATGTGTTGTATGTATTGTATTGTTTGTGACTAAATATTGTAATTTTGTAACAACATCCTGCCCAGGGACTGCAGATGAAAATTGGCTTTATAGCTAACTCTGGCACAACACTTTTGTTGTGCGTTGTCCCTGTACAAATAAATGAAATAAACTAAACAAAATTTTAAATAACTATTTATTATAAAAATGTGTTCCTCATTTATTCCTAATTTCTAGTTTTTTATTCCTGTGATGGTAAAGCTACATTTTCATCAGCCATTACTCCAGTCTTCAGTGTCACATGATCGTTCAGAAATAATTCTAATATGCTGATTTGCTGCTCATTATTATCTCATATTTTATTATTATCATAATACAAAATGTGGAAACTGTAATAAATTTAAAATATTTTTGTAAAGAAATTAATACTTTTATTCAGCAAAGATGCATTAAATTGCTCAAAAGTGACAGTCAAGACATTTCTAATGTTACAAAAATGTCTGTTTCAAATAAATCCTGTTTAACTTTCTATTCATCAAATAATCCAGAAAACATGCAGGACATTTCCCACAAGAATATTAAACAGCAAAAACTGCTTTTTTTTTTTTTTTTACATTGATGATAAGAACCATTATACAATAAT
>NW_015515786.1:4112-5175 GCF_001515645.1 Sinocyclocheilus grahami | reverse complement strand
TCAACCAGCCTCCTAATCTGTCCACCTGGACTCAAAGAAAACCGGCAAGTATTCTTAAATTCGCTCATAGACATAATTATCATATATCAATCATGCAGTCATGCATTGCTGATAAATTGTGTGTCTGACTGGTCTGTAGGCACACACAGACAAAGTGAGTGTACTGCGGCTTACCGAGAGCCTCATCATCTCAGCGTCTTATGACAGAACCGTCAAACTGTGGGACAGACGCACTAAGAAACAGGTATTTTTATTCTTACTTTTATGCACTGTATTTATACCAGGGTTTATTCAAATTCTTTTCTGTTTCTCACTCATTTTCTATATTTCACAGGTGGGCATGTTTGTGTGTGGAGGCCCTGTCAAGGTGCTGGAGATGAACCCATGTGACCCCAAGGAATTTATTTGCGCTGATACGCAGGGCCAGCTGTACTTCCTGTCTTGGAAAGGTTGATTTTCTAATCATCAGTCAAAGGACACAGTCACATTCGTAATGTTTCATCTGTTTCCCCCCCCCCCATTGGTTGCATACTGCACATTTTCATTTTATTTTTCTTTGGATAAAAGCATCTGCTAAATGACTAAATGTAATTTTACATGCATGAAGCATTTTGCACTAATAATACTGTTGCCTTAAAGCCATGATATGAAGAATATTTTATTTTATTTTATAAATTTGGCAACCACTTGATTATATATTCAGATGCATTAAGTAAATTTATTTTTTTTAAAGGATTGTACATCCTTTATGTATGAAAAGCTTTTTTGGTGAATAAACGGTCAGCAAGTTCACATGAGGAAAAGATGTCCACTGAATGTGCTGTGATGGTGTTCTCCATTGTCAAAAATCCATTGTCCAGGATAGAGATTCACCTAAACTTTATCCCCTCCTTCTAGCACCAGATATACTCCACTTGAAGAGCTGATAAAACCACTTGCTTGGTGTCCATGTGTAGAAATGATATGCTGGTCATTTTTAAATAGGCCTGCGGTAACGGCTCTCTCTAGATTCCCAAAAGCCTTGGAGAAGACCCTGAAAGCATACGCTCCCCTCACAGGTGCT
>NW_015515786.1:2161-2441 GCF_001515645.1 Sinocyclocheilus grahami | reverse complement strand
AAAAAATAAATAAAGGGGGAATTGTTCTCCTCAATTCTAACACTGCTTTCATCTAGCCTCTGTATAACAGATTGTGTATACAGCGGTAATCAAGGAAACAATGCATCACTGCTGTTCCTTAAGTGCCACCTGCTGACAGCGAGTGAATTTGCATTTTAGTTCAGCCCATCTGCTGTTTGGTATGTTTTGTGTAGCCTAATTTCACAAACCTAAAGTCAGACCATTCTGTTTTTGATTCAGGTTTTGAAATGATACAGTCTAATTTAGATCAAAATATAGG
>NW_015515786.1:0-734 GCF_001515645.1 Sinocyclocheilus grahami | reverse complement strand
GGTAAGTAGCGCATGTCTTGGTGCTCAAACTTTTAACGACTACATTTTTTGTGTTGTTTATTTAAATTGTAACGTTACAAACTTTAATATGTGCACTGGCATATTCAGGAAACTATGCATGGTCGTATGGATGCGTGTATTTGTCAGAAATCCCGTGATTTGTCTTGACTCTAGCAGATTGTTGACAAACTTGCCTGAGGCAGGCAGCATGACTAGCTAACTAACTAACAGCCTAATTACATTTACACTAATTACACTGACACTTCATTTCTCAAATTGCTTGCTGTCACCTCTATATTTGTCCTCAATATCCATGATTTACATAGGTGTTTCAGAATTCAACTTGAATCAGCTTAAAGCGGTTTAGTGCATACATGTACATGCATGCATAATATGGTTTATAATCTCACAATAAACTGGATTTATATAGAATAATTTCTGAACAATGTAACACTGAGGACTGGAGTGATGGCCGCTGAAAATTCAGCTTTGCCATGACAGGAATAAATTACATTTTAAATTGTAAAAATGTTTCACAATATTACTGTTTTTACTCTATATTTGTCAAATAAATGCAGCCTTGGTGAGCATAGTAGACACTTATACAATGGCAGAAGTTGCTGTTCTGTGGTCTGTTTTGCCCTGCAGCATATAATGTTTCATGGTCATTTTTCAACAACAAGCCTTTTCTTCCTCTGTCTTAGGATGACCTCTCAGTTTAAAGCAAATCTTCA
>NW_015515785.1:4227-5185 GCF_001515645.1 Sinocyclocheilus grahami | reverse complement strand
AAACATACTAAGATTTTACAGAAAGTGCACCTCAGAAAATGTTAAAAATCATTAAAAAACACATTTCAAGATCCTTTTAAATGGCTGATATTCATTCAGCATGACTCTGTTTTGAACTTCCCAAGACAGTATTTTAAGGCTAATTCACATGGTGTCTGTTTATTGATCTTAGCAGTTTAAAGCAATGTTTTGTGATTTACTAACAAATCCTGACATATTCTGACAATCATCACACATGAGCTAAGCGTCTTCATAGAAATGGATGTGTGGGAGCAACAAGAAAAACAGGACTGTCGATCACAGTTAATCACATTGTTTCTATAGTGACCATGTTAATGCATTCATTTCCTTAGTTAAGAAAATGCAATGTGTTGGGTTCAGCAATTTGTGTGGATGTCATTTCATATTTCTCGAATTGGCTCAAAGTTGTGAAATGCAAAACACACTAAATGCAAATCTATTTTTGCTGCTGTCCTTCAACTTAATTCTCAAAAGGTCTGTGTTATAATGAGAAATTTAATCATGTTAGCTGTTTTGAAATTAATGGTGTTAAACTTTTTTTAATTGCGTGTACAGAAGCTTCTGCAACGTCATCTTTTCAGTCACCACATTTAAAGACATATGACACACACAGATGTAAGTTTGAAGAGGTGTGACGTTGACAGGTGTGTTTCCCAACATCAAACATTCAGAGGCTGGTTCGTGAATTTTATAAAGCGTTTATGTTTGGGACAGCGTGAACCCACTTTTTGATGTACTTCCAACACAAAATCTGTTCCTAAATGTAGGCGGCAAGATTGTGCTGCCTTAATTGTTTTATAAAACATTTAGGAATACATTATTTCACCCAGTATTTGTGCATGTGCTAATTTGATTTCAACATCACTACAGCATCTGTTTCTAATGACAAAAGTTTTGTGAGGTACCAACCTACGCTGTAAAAAAATCAAAAGTTGAG
>NW_015515785.1:2647-3219 GCF_001515645.1 Sinocyclocheilus grahami | reverse complement strand
CATGGCTCCGGGGGGTGAATAAAGGCCTCCTGTAGTGAATCGATATTCATATTTAAAATGATATAAACACCTTTCTTTCACTTCTGCTGACTGTCATACGTGCAAGCTGTTCCAGCGGATGACGTAGGATGTATGCGTCGCGCACGTGCCAGTGATTAGTGATGAACGCGGAAGTGCAGAGGAGAGACAGCAAAACAAAAAGCCAGTCACAAATTAGAAGCACAAAACCAGGATTTGTAAAGAAAAATGTAGGAGGATTTTGATATAAGCCAAGTAAAGTAAGGAAACTTTGCTTCCTTGGCTCCTGTAAATAAACTCGCGAGACTAGCACATCTCGGAGGCGTGCGCGCTGCGTATGCGTCCTACGTCATCCGCCGGAAAGGCTTGCACGTATGACAGTCAGCGGAAGTGAGATAAAAGTGTTTATGACATTTTAAATATGGATATTGTTCTTACAAAATGCATGGATTCGATACAGGAGGCCTGTATTCACCCCCCGGTGCCGTGTGAGGCACGTTTTATTATGAATGCGAGCATTTTATTTGACTACTTTTGGACTGTTGAACAAAAAC
>NW_015515785.1:1881-2637 GCF_001515645.1 Sinocyclocheilus grahami | reverse complement strand
AACATGGGCTAATTAAAATTTTTGGGTGAACTAACCCTTTAAAATATCTTCTTTTATGTTCTATAAAAGAAAGAAAGTCTTAGAAGTTTGGAACGACAGCAGAGTATGTAAATCATGAGTTTTGATTTGTTTTTGTGAACTGTCCCTTTAAGAATGTTTAGTGAATCCGGCCCCAGGTTTTCAGGACCAAGAGGTCTTCTTCTCTTGTTTTTATTTCTAGTATGACTAGTGTAGTTTATGATGTGTGTAAGAACCACAATGCAGTTCATTAAGATCGGTTATTAAAGGCTTGCAGAAAGTGTATAATGGGAACTTGGCTCATGTTGAACTTGAACCTTTTCCAGCAGAAATGTGGCAGCGTGACAGATAACGTGCGGTTTGAAGTTTGCTGGTGCAGTCAGCAGGACCACTGTGAGTCATGCTGGGATTTCCGGAGCGTTGATAGTCTGCCCTCAGAGAAAACATCCCATCCCATTTCATTTAATGACGGTTTGAGGGGAATCGTAAACACGGGAACAACATCACTTCCCTCATTGTCCGTTCTCATTCCCAAGCGATCCGTCCAGCACATTTTCACATTTCCTCACACCAGCCCGCAGATCCGGACGGATCTAATGGAGGAACAGATTAACCTGCATGAAGATTGGAGAAAAGTTTCCTTTGCTTGTTCTTGTTTTGTTTCTTGGCAGGAACTTCTGGAATATCTTGTTTTGAAGTGTAGGAGAAATAAATCAAAGACTGCTCAGGCGTAACAGC
>NW_015515785.1:0-636 GCF_001515645.1 Sinocyclocheilus grahami | reverse complement strand
AAAAAAAAAAGAGCATTAAACATAAGAAGGAGAAATTGTAAGCTAACCTCAGGTCAGCAAACATTTTCTATGTGTTGGATTTCAATATCAACATCAGACTTAAACATCTTAAACACCTCTCTTTTCTTTACAAGTTGTTGTGAATTATTATAATGTTTTGTTAGTAATTATTGTCATCTGGTCATTGTGATATACAGTACTTTAAGTGATGTGTTTGAAAGAGTGGTAATGATAGACAGGTGAACGTGTTGTGTGTGTGTGTGTGTACGTGTGCGTGCGTGTGTGCGTGTGCGTGAGGTATATGGTAATGCTCAATCTTCATCATTGTGAAACTGACAACCGTCGCAGCTTGACCAACTACATGGCTACACGTCATCACTTCATCTAAACAGAAAGAACACACACAAGCACTTACACTGTGAGGAGATCTAAGGGACATTAAATGTCCATTTTATAAGCTATTTACTTGAAATTACTTTCTCAGATGGCAACCAATAAAATCCCAGCAAAATCGCTTGTTTCGATTTGATTTCATCCTATAAAGATGCAAATGTCACCCATAATAGTTCATTTCCATTAGCTATGATGGATTGCTTTCATACCAAATAAATGGTATATAAATGTGACCCTGGACCA
>NW_015515784.1:4248-5177 GCF_001515645.1 Sinocyclocheilus grahami | reverse complement strand
GTATATTGCGATCGCTGACTCGCGCCGGCCGTCGCTCTCAGCCCGGAAGTGATGGAAGCGTTGTCATGGCAGGGGCCGGTTTCCCCGTGCTCCCATTGGCTGACGCCTGGTGGCGCGTGTTGGAGGCTGGCGTGACATCACGCTCGGGTTACCAGCGGTCATGGTGGTGATTTATTTTATTTACATACAATGGCATTGATGTTTGTTTTATGTATTTATATTTTGCGGTCCATCGAGACTTTGTGAAGTGAATTTTAGCGGTCGAGGGGAATGGTGATGTGTAAGAGTGGACAGCGTCATTGGTTCTTTTGTTGACTCGATGAGAGCTGCGCTGCAGCGCCCCGAACAGCTGGCAGGCGGCTATCGAGGAGAAGTTCGAGTCATTTCCGCGAATCGATTCTTTTGAACAGTTCATTTCAAAGAACTGTTTCAAAAAAGTGATTCAGTTATTCAGTACGTCACCTGACATCCCAGCGTGGCGTGCTCTAAAAAAGTTATACTAAAATTAATTTATATATCATGGCTGAGTAATATATCGGTTTCTTCTCACCAGACGTGGCCGTGGTTCTCGGTTTAATGGATCAGTGAGTTGTTCACTCGAGAACGGATTCAGTCAACGAATTTTCCAGACTGGCTTTGTGAATCGGTTCAATCCACGATTGAAAAGATCTGGCTCAGAAGAATGAGTCATTCACATTAAGCGATGTCGCTAGAGTAGATTCCCATTTAACGGTTCTGTGAATGTCAGGTTCAAATATCCCCTCATGTAAATTGAAAAAGTATCTTAAATAATATTACGAAGGCGTAAGGAGTTGAACGGAAAGGTGTGTTTTTCTTTACGTTTCAGGTAACTTGGGAAAGGTGGGATTTTTCCCCTCAGTTCACACAGGCGCCGCTGGTGTAGTGGTATCATGCAAGATTCCCATTCT
>NW_015515784.1:1522-3192 GCF_001515645.1 Sinocyclocheilus grahami | reverse complement strand
ACGGTGTTACGTCATCAACCGGTTTCACCACACTCTTATAATTTAGCTAAGGATCACCATTGACTGTGAAACAGGTTTGGTATATATTTGTATATATGTGTTGGTAAAGTACACTCTTAAAAATAAAGGTGCTTCAAAAGGTTCTTCAAGCGATGCCATAGAAGAACCATTTTTGGTTCCACAAAGAGCCATTCAGTCAAAGGTTCTTTAAAGAACCATCTCTTTCTTGCGTTTTTGTAATCTGAAGAACCTTCTTTTGCCCCAAAGAACCTTTTGTGAAACAGAAAGGTTCTTCAGATGTTAAAGGTTCCATTTAGACAAAAAGGTTCTTCTATGGCATCGTGAAGCACCTTTATTTTTAAGATCGTAGTAACAGTAGTAAAGTATTGTCTTGTCTTCATATGTCCTTTAGGTGGCACACAGCACCATCATTTGGACAAGTCTTTTAGATGGAAGGCCTTGTTGCTGTAGGGTCTATGGATTGAGGCCAGTAGAGGTCACTCACTTTATGGTCATGTAATTAGGAAATGCACCTGCTGCCTGAACCAAAGGTGTGTTTGTTTAGATTTATTTACATTTACTGCATATTGTAATACAACTGTGAGTTATATGTCATTATCAAGGCATATGTTTACTTCACCGATGAATCTATGTCACTTCTGTGGAAAGGCCATAAAATGTATATTTTACTCCTGCAAGTGAGTTTGCAGTCTGATTCGAATATAAGGAGATAAAAAAATACCATCTACTGCAAAATTATGGCAGGAAAACATGTCTTTCTATTCAGTTGTCCTCGCGAGTTACGTGAAAAAACAAACGCACAGCATGACAGTGTAGTCGGATTCACCTGCTCTAATGAGTGATGCCTTCTTACGTCAGATTCATGAGCAGGTCATTGAAATTAATTGTTCAAAAAGACTTATGAACTACCTAGTTACCAGTTAAGTCGACGAATCCTTTACTGAATGAATTCGGAGCGGTTACTGAATCAGTCAACATCCGACTCACTGGATTCCAAGTTATTATTGAAGGAAGGTTTGTGTACTTATGTTATGACCAGCGAAGAAGAGGCTATGAAAGCCTATCATATAATAGCATTTTTCTTTTTTAAATTACAGATCAGCAGGGAAGAACCAAAAATATGCTGAAAGAAAACAAAAAGTTTTCTGAGATGAAAGCTAAAAAATTTTAGCATTTCATTTATCTGTGTTGTTTGAGCGGTTTCAAATGTGTTATTATTAGTAGTAGTAGAAGTAGTAGTACAATATGTAAAATATGCTTTATTTATTCAATTTGTTCAATTATCAGAATCCACATAAGATCAGAAAAAGTATTTGCTTTATGCATAAGAGGAGCAGAAAATGTATGTTATGTAAGCCAGATGTTATGTGGGTTTTTATGCTATTGATATTTATAGCCTTATATGCACTAGTGTCTAGCTTTACTGCGTGATTTAAATTAAAACTGTGACTTCAATCAATATAGAAACAATATGAGTAGTGGGAGCACAAACTCAGACTATAGAGAGAGAGGTAGGTGTAATAGGTGATGGGTGTGTTGTGATTTGTTTCATTTAAGAACAACAGAAGTCTATGGGAGGACACACTACTATTGGTGTGTTTGTATGTGTGTGTGTGTGTGTGTGTGTGTGTGTTTGTTCTGAGCCACTT
>NW_015515784.1:0-600 GCF_001515645.1 Sinocyclocheilus grahami | reverse complement strand
TGTATTACAATAGAAAACAGTTATTTTAAATTGTAATAATATTTCTCAATACTACTGTTTTACTATATTTTTGATCAAATAAATGCAGTCTTAGAAGATCTTCTTTCAACACATATAGTGAATCATTTTTCTCTTTGAGGTCTTTTTGAGGTCATCGTGTGAGACAGTCAGTGTGTGTGATGCTAGAGGGCAGATGAAATCTTTTTAAAAACTCTTTCATCTTTTTTGCCATGTCATGTGTGTGTCAAATTTGCTGATTACTGGCTGGACGACACAAGGGAACACACCTTCTGTTCTCAACCAGCAGCCTGAAGGTTGGTTCACACTGGTAAGATTGTGTAAGCTTTTCCACGACAGAATCACATTCTAATCCTAACACTGAGAATTTGATCTACAAGTTTTATTCAGGTGATCGTGCAAATGACTAGATTTTTTAATTTTTGAAGAGATGTGAGTGGTGATATGTGTAAAACCTGCCGTCATGATGCTAGGGTGTATAGTGTATGGTTGCTAAGGTGTTGTTAGGGTGTTCCGAGAGGTTGTTAGGGTGTTACTTACTGGTCCAATATTCTGGTCTCTGATAAGTCCCTACTACAATGT
>NW_015515783.1:3406-5178 GCF_001515645.1 Sinocyclocheilus grahami | reverse complement strand
ACAGTAACGAAGTAAAACTACTTTGTTACTGTCCACCACTGAATAAATGTATTGCTTAATTAAAAAAAAATCGTACTGAACCAAACCTTTTGAACTGAAGTGTATTTATAGTGTTTGTAGGTGTGTGTGAGAGTGTTACCTGCTGAAGCTGTTTCTCACGCTGATTATAACGGAGCTCCATGGACTGAATCTTCTGTTCCAGGCTAGTGAAGTGTCGTAGTTCAGGACTGTGAGCTTCTTTGGCCTGTTTCAGCTCTTCTAGAAGCTTAGACAGCTATTGACATACACATAACAGGAAATCATGAAGAGGAAATTAAAAATCCTGTAAAAAAAAGATAAGAATGGAAACTGAATCACTAAACCTTGGTGGCAAAGTCTCACTCACTACCTGATTCTGCAGGGTTTCCTCTCTGATCTTAGACACAGCAAGAGCATCTTTGGCTCCCTGGAGCTCCTTCACTTGCCCTTGTAAATGCTGCACTATGATCTGAATAGAGAAATTGAGAATTCAAAGCTTCATTACATGATGCCTTTATCCACAGTGACTTACAATTATATAATTTTTTCTTAGCAAACAAACCCATGACCTTGATGTTTCTAGTACCAGGCCAAGGCAACACTTAGCACCAAATAAATGCACATAGCCATATAAATAACTGTTGGAGTGACCGACCTCCTGTGTGTTCACTTGATTGGTGAGTTCAGCGACTTTGGAGGAGGAATGCTCAAGGGCATGGCAAGCCAGGAGGCGTTCAATCTCTTTATGATGCTCAGCCTTGACCGAGGCAAGCTGCTCAGCATTCTGCTCCTGAATCCTGAAAAAAAGATAAATTATTATAATGTAATCAATGCGTGTCATTAATTGAGATTCAGAGATGACTGATTCTGAATAATAATGTTACTGAAAATTATATACATTCTTTACATCCTACAGTGCATTTCAATTATTCATATTTTTTATATTATATAATAAATGTTATTATATTTTTTATATTATTATAATACTTATTATAATAATGAAAATAAAGCTTAATTAATTTATTTTAATTTTATTTTAAGACCATTATGTTTTTTTGCAATCCAACAATAGTTTTACAATTAAGCACATTTAAGCCACTCACCCCCAACTGCCTGTACCTTATTGTAAAGTATAGTAAAGTTTTCAAGTTATTTGTTTATCATCATTTGTTGTGCTGAATATTTATGCTGAATTAACTGTTGGGACGATGGGCTGATTTTCATTACTATTACAGTGGCCTTCATTTTCTTGATGACAAATATCAATTTCTTTTTTTTTTTAGCTTGTGGAGTTGACAAAGCTCAAATTCTGTGAAGAGAATTGTGGAATTTGATTTCTTGTAGTAGGGCCCTGTGAGCTATTGTTCATCTTTTGTTCAGAACACTTTGAGGGTGCTGTAAAAGTTTTATTAAAAACATGACTGAAGCACTCCAAAAGACTTTACCTGAGGATCTGACTCTGTGCATGTACGACTGCAGCCTGCAAGGAAGCTTTCTCTTGTTCTTTCTGTATCTCTAGCTGTTCCAATCTTATCCTCAAACTATCATTCTCCAGTTGCACCTCTGAGATGTGTGATCCTGAGAACGCTCCGGGGTGGTAGTCTTTCTCATCTTGGGTAGGGGGGAAAGTCTCAGCTGCAGGTTTTTTGGGCTCTTTGGCTGTACCAAAATGTCGCTTGGGCTCATTGGCGGCGCGATCGAAGCCAGGACCCGACAGCATGGTTCTCCTCTCCCTCTGCAGGCGCTCTACAGTA
>NW_015515783.1:1844-2677 GCF_001515645.1 Sinocyclocheilus grahami | reverse complement strand
CTGAAGACTGGAGTAATGGCTGCTGAAAACTCAGCTTTGCCATGAAAGGAATAAATTACATCTTGAAATATATTAAAATAGAAAATAGTCTTTTAAACTGTTATAATATTTCATGCTATATCACTGTTATTTGATTAATGCAGCCTTGGTAAAAATAAGACTCAAAAACAAAAAAAATCTTAATGTCCCTGAACCTTTGAACAGTAGTGTAGTGTGTATATAAGCAAATATATAATATTTATTCAGTTTATCACCAAGCCTTACATGGCATTCTCATGGCAGTTTCTATTTCTAACATTAAAGTCATGTGGGCACACAGCAGAGTTTAGAAATGAGAGAAACTATGCCATTCTGACAGCACACTCAAAGCCCTGCGCAAAGTACTTTAAATAGAAACCTAATTTCCTTGGCAAACCTTATTTTCTGGAAATAGATTGATCCAGCTGTGAGCTCTGGTAAATAACATGCTTAGAAAAAAGATAAGTAGTTTTGAGTTGCTTTCTCCATTACTAATTAAGAACGAAAACACTGTACTTCAGTCAGTGACCTCGGCGTCACCAAGTTCCAATAGTTCAAACTTGTTTTGATTTTATAGATTGTACGGATTGAACGTTCAGTGCTTTTAAACTAAATTCCTTTTGTACTAAATCTGAAATGAATACTTTTATTCTGTGATACTCTTGTTCCATTGTTCTGAGACTGCGTTTGGCTGCTTCATCGCGGCCCTCTAGCTCCGCCTCCAGTCGATGGACACGTCTCTCCAGCAGAGCTGCTGTCTTGGAGGAATGAGGGGCAGTTGGGGGACGAACATCTAATCCATTATCTTCTGTGCC
>NW_015515783.1:0-560 GCF_001515645.1 Sinocyclocheilus grahami | reverse complement strand
TTGGAGCGCTTTCATTTGCAGATAAAGCTTCTCATTCTCCTTTATAGTTAAAATCATCAGAAAGAAGTTTCAGACATGTTTGGTCTGAACCTATTTGTAGCATATGAATACTAATAATGACCAAAATGCAAATATATTCAGTGCATGTATTACACTGAATATAGTTCCAGATAAGAAAGATTTATTGTAATTGGTTTCTGGAAAGGTCATGAGTTCTTCTGTAATTACAGAAAATGTGAGAAGTAATTATCATCGTTATTCTAAATTCTGGTAATAGTGTCATTTTAAAAGAACTGTGTTTAATTACATGCCTCATTATGCTGTAAAATGATCTAAAAAATAAGAGACTACTGAGTTTTGTGTTGTATTATTCACTGACATTCATAAGACCTCACCAAAAGAAAACATCTAGGGATTGGGATAAGAAAATGAAACCTATATATAATGAATACACGTCATAAGAGCCATGTTTCAGCATGCCTCATTCTAATATATGCCAGAAAATGAGCAGAGACAGAGAGAGAGACTTACCTGATGGTAACCCTGAATCAGAGTCTCCT
>NW_015515782.1:4464-5178 GCF_001515645.1 Sinocyclocheilus grahami | reverse complement strand
GGCATCACTTGAAGAAACTTTTGAAGCACCTTTATTTTTAAGAGTGTATGATAAAAGTGCTGCAATTAATTAATTTTCACAACTAATAGAATGTTAAACATTGATAACTTTTTCAGAGTTCATTAATTATATAAAATTCAGTGAAGGTTGACTATAGTTATCTGCATGTCTCATCCATGAATGGGCCTATGCAAAGATGGAAAACAAGATTTTGGGCAGTGTTAATTGCTCAGTTTAAATGTATTGTATGAATTGCTTTTACTATGGAATAAAAAATAAGAGGCGTCTATTTACATTTAGTTAAAAGTGACCGTAAATCATCAGCTCCAGTGGTGCAGATGGATAAGCGCGTGTCCTTGGCTTTTTGACGCGATCGACCCGGGTTCAGTCCCACCTTTTGCCGAACTTTTTTACCCTCCCTTTTCAAATTCCTCCTGGGTTTCGGCACCAATGTAACGTAGTTTAAGTAAAGCGGCAGCCCCTCGCGGACGACTGCCACACACAAAACACAAAATAAAATCCAGGCCTGGTCCTCTTTCACTGTCGTAGCTCCTCCTTTTATCCTTCCAGAGCTCCCCCGTGGGACTCGAGACCGGTGAGTGGTGCAGGTGTCGCTCATTATTAATTACTCCACCGGCCTCGCTCCGTTTCCACGGCTCTCGGCCCCGACCCTCTCGTCACAGTCTGATTTGTCGTTGTGTTTTCTGACTTGTT
>NW_015515782.1:1535-3011 GCF_001515645.1 Sinocyclocheilus grahami | reverse complement strand
TCTCAACCTCCAAGGGCATGTTCTGTGTTTAAAGTCACTGCAGCATACTCACTTTTTTGGCCTGTAGTCCGGAATGTTCCTGTCCAAGGAGATGCGGTCGCTCAGTTGGGCATTGTAGCCATACTCCTCGTACCTCCCTTCGCTCTCTCGGCTGTCCTCCCCCAGCGTGGCAGCTGCACCGCCCTGCCCTAGACCTCCAGGACCCTCCACCAGACCCATGGGCTTGGCTAGACCTGCGAAGCAATGTGGGGAAAAAGGGGTTTGACTTCGGTTAACATGACAAAGGTCAGGATATCCCGCAAGTACGGTAAAGCGAAACTGGGTTCATTACTGCAGGAGAGCGATAATTGGGTGTTGGACACCAAGACACCACATTCACTTTTTGTCACCTCTTTCATACAGACCTCCCGGGGGGAAAGGTGGAAAGCAAGTGAACTGTGTTTAAAGGGTTGTCAGTATGGAGTAAGACTTCTTTGCCTTTGGAAATACACCTAAATTGTCTCATCTATTCTCTGGCTCTATGCTAATAGGAATGGGATTGATGTAAGGGTTGTTTCCAGCACAAGGCACATCAAATGCGGTGTAGTTTGACACCCAAAGAATATTAGAAAAAAATAATAAATCCATTATATCAGATAGTGATTGCCAGACGGTTGCTCTTAATTAGAATCATTAGTCTTTCTGTTGAATATTTGTGAACTGCTGAAGTTTTTGGTTGGAATAAATGAAAAGCCAGGATTTAAATCTTTGCCGTGCTCTTTAAAAGGGATAAAACAAGTGTAACGGAGCTATTAAAGATGCCGTTTGATTTCGACATTTAAAAGAGCAAAATGATGTTTCACTGAATTATTAACAGCTACATAAAAATTATATGAGAAATGTGTATGATCCAAGGATGTTCATTTTAAAGCCTTGAATTACAGAAGCATTTATCCCATGCTTCTAAAATGGTTATGTAGAAATATCTTGTAGCTGATTATATTTTACTTTCTCTTTCTATGAACTGTGCAACTGCACTTCAGAATATCAACCTGCATTAAAAAATTGTTTAATAATAGTTCATATGTCCCATGTTGAAGCTGAAGCTGCTGTACAAAACCAACAAAAAAAGTATGTAAATGACTGTACATTAATGTTGCTACATAGGTTGGCAAGCAGCCTACTGTTATCTACTTGGCAGAATTATTATTATTTTTTTACCAATCATCATCATTATTAGACATTCATATTTTTCTTTAAACATCTGTGTCTTATTTTGCTTTTGTTGTCGTATTCTAAAAGTCATATATACACGTATATAATACATTAATACAGTTTTAAACTACCTAAAATAATGCATACAATACATAAAATTATGAATTATTCAGTGTAGTAGAGGGGGAAAAAGAAAGTTTTAGATTAAACAGAGTCAAAACCATTTTTTTTAAAATTATTGCCACTATTATCATTAAGAAAATTATATGACAAATAAAACTG
>NW_015515782.1:0-758 GCF_001515645.1 Sinocyclocheilus grahami | reverse complement strand
CTATGGCATCGTGAAGCACCTTTATTTTTAAGAGTGTAGTGACCTGGCATTTTGACACTAATCCCTAAGAGCCAGCTGTCTATGGTAGAGAGAAACTGCATATCACACTGACTTAATGCAACGTTCTTCTAATACAACACAAAATGTTGAGGAGAAACATCATATCATTTTCATGAATATTACATTCAGTTCAAAAAGTTTTCAAACAACATGTTTGCCAACAATCTCTCCGATGTAAATACAAAACAGTCTAAGCTGGTTTAGAGGGTTTTGGCCAGTTGTCAAGTGCTGGCCAACCAACTAAACCAGCTGAAAACAAACTTGGCCAGGTTTTCTAGACCAAGGATGTCAATCATGCTACTGATGGGCTATTGTCCTGCAGAGTTCAGCTCCAACCAGCTTGAATACACTTGCCTGGAAGTTTGTGGTTGTTGTCTCTCATTTCAAAGGCTGCGTCCTCTGGAGGTCACATTTGTTGGCTGCATAATTGATTGAGGCAGCTTTATTTCAGAAAAGTAACATTACATTCCAAATAAGAAAAAAATGACAGTAATGTATGTCTCAAAAGAAATAACAGTATATTTTATAATGATTACTTTTCTGAAATGAGACATCCTCAATGACATACAAGGCCGACAAATGTGATCTTCAGAGAGCGCAGCATTCAAAATGAGACCACATGCACAAACGTCCACGCAAGTGTATTTTAGCTGGTTGGAGCTAAACTCTGGTTCAGGTGTGTTTAATTCAGGTTGGAG
>NW_015515781.1:4491-5179 GCF_001515645.1 Sinocyclocheilus grahami | reverse complement strand
AAGAAGAAGAAGCCGCGGAAGTGTAGTCTGTTTACTGTAACCCGTCACGCAGCGCCATCTAGACTCAACGGAGCGACACTCTTCTACATCTTCCAGAAGAATGGAGGAAATAGACATAAAGCTCAGAGCTGATGGCGTTCAGAAAAAAGTCATCTCTCCCGGAAAAGGAGAAGTTTCAACGTTTCCCAATGGAACAAAGGTAGTGTAACGTACAGGATACATTCTACAGTAATGAAATATCACAAGACGATCAACAAATGTGTTATGGTTTAACGTCTCGAATTCTGAGCTAGCTGGAGTCGTCGGTTTTGACGCATAACATGGGCTTGATTTCGACTGAAAATAGCCCAAAGTCGTTCAGGTTAATGTGTTATGCATATATCGGAATATTAAAAGAAATATTTCAACTGGTGTGTGTCCTGTTTTTTACACGGAGACGCTAGATATTCAGATTTAGCCGTTAGCTAAGCATCGGGAGGGATACCTGATGCTACCGTCTATGAAGGCGGGCTCACAAACAGGATTTCTGTCTGTTTGCATTTTTGGCACAGAGAGAGGAGAAAAAGCTTCATCTCTTCTGAGTGACAGCTGAAAGCCACGTACATCTTTTCTCTCTGTACCTTGTGGTGCTTGAGGCGAAGGCAAGGGAGCATATGCCTATAGTAAAATCTATTATATATGCTTTTTT
>NW_015515781.1:0-305 GCF_001515645.1 Sinocyclocheilus grahami | reverse complement strand
TTACAAGTGAGAAAATAAGACATAAGTACCATGATTTTACAACGGTTAAGTAAAGTAATTAATATACTTAATACGAAATATTAATTTTTACAGTGCAGTTGTATTAAAATAGTTGTATATTCCTGTCTTAATAACCATTTAATATAGGATTATCATTGTTATTATCTCTAATATCAAAATAATATTATTTTCACATTGTTTGGCTTCCTAAAAACACCAGTGTTAATGTAATGTGGACTAAGAAACCATCACAACTAAAAAAAAAAGAAAAGAGTTTTGAGTTCACTTTAAAGTCCAGGTGCAAA
>NW_015515780.1:4098-5179 GCF_001515645.1 Sinocyclocheilus grahami | reverse complement strand
GAGTGTGAATTGTGTGGTTGAGACAATGTATACTTAGACTATGCTATAGATATTTTTGTGTGCTTAAACAGAGATGAGCATATTCATGTTTAACTTAGAATCCCTGCAATTCTTCCGTTTGAACTTTTGATACTCTGTGCTAAGTGTGATACAGGTCATGTATCTGTGTATGCATGTAAGGAGACTGCCAAATAAGGAAGAATGCAGGGAGGATTTCGAAGAAGTTAATGTAAATGTTATGCAAGGCTATAAAATGCCAAGGAGAGCTTCAGACGCTTACAAAGACTTACTCGCTGTTACTTTCATTTTATTACTTATGAGTTATTGTATACTAATAAAGTGAAACCATTACAAATGGTGATGCATTCAAACTTTATTAAAAGAAAGGTCTCTGAGTAATTTATTTTTGAGGTAACCTATTATTCTGAAACTGAAAGACTTCCTTCGAGCCTCAGGAAGACCAAACTCAGCTGAGCAGACTCGGACACCGGGGAGAATTCCAGATCTTTTGACCACATCTCCGGATCTCAGAGGTAAGGGCAAATTAATTGCATCTGTTGATGAGAACTAGGGATGTGCATTAGATGTTTTCTGGATTTTCCTCGGTATATAAATATAACAAAACCCAAGACATCAGCAGAAATCTATCAGTAATTAGAAAGCAATCCTGCGCCTCGTCAGTGGAAATTAATATTAGCTGGTTCAGTCCCAACACCTACAGTTCCAGGATGATGAAGAGGAAACAAGGGGGACAATGATCCCAAACACAGCCAAGGGAACTCTCGATTGGTTTCAGAGAAAGACAATAAAGCTGCTAGAATGGCCCGGCCAATCACCTGACTTGAATCCAATAGATGATAATAAATACAGAGTTCTGGCATGAAACTCTGCATGATGCAGTCTGATAGGTCTAACTCAATCTGACGTAATGACATCATCATCACATGGCACAGCTGATTGGTTCTCTCCTGTATCGGTAGCCAATGAGCTCGCTGCTCAGCATTCAAATATATGACTAGAGCTTGCCAGAGTTTCCACGTCACGTTTCGCTTGGAACCTCAACCGAGGTGGTACTAAAAAA
>NW_015515780.1:1514-3672 GCF_001515645.1 Sinocyclocheilus grahami | reverse complement strand
GACTGGGACAGGAACGATTCCCGAATACCTAATTTGCATTCTTTATTTAATAAAAAAAAAAAGATTTAATAAAAATGTTCAGAAGAATGATAGAATAAAAAAAAAACGAAGATCAAGTATTTAGTTCCTAAGAATGTGCAATTCTTGAAAAATTCAGATTTTTTCTTAAGAACATATTAAAATGTTCCTTAAAATGACTGATGTTAGTTTTATGTGATTGTGTGAACACACTCAATGCAAACCACCTCAAAGTAGCCTACATCTGTGCATTCGGTCTTAAAGTGGAAATGAAAGTCAGTCAATATGCATATATATATATATACACACATATAATGGAAAAAAAATTAACATTTTTAACATTTGGGTTACTATATATTTTTGAACACATGCGATGTGTCAATCACGTTGATGGATAACAATTCAATTAAAATAAGCGTGTAACAAGCACAAACGGAGGGAAAATACCAGAGTAAAAGTACCGATACATCACTTAAAATGTACTCAAGTAAAAGTAAAAGTAAGTTTTTTAAACTAAGTTCAATTACTGATAAAAATACTAATTACTGTAACGCGAGTATTTGTAGTCCATTACTTCACACCCCTGCTAATGCCCCAAATTATGGTGAAAACTAAAAACATTTCTTTACTTTTAATAGTACATTGAAAAATAATTAATAAAAAGCCATATAAAAATAGCAAATAACATCAGATTTACTATATAATTCGATATATTAGTATGTACATCGCACGTGTTCAAAAATATATAGCAACCCAAATGTAATAAATACATGAATAACTAATAAATGTATTTTCCATTAGTCATTACATTTCCAAAAGTAAAGAAATGCTTGCATAGAAAACTTTAACCGCTCAACTGCTAACAACTATGTACTTACATTAAAATTAATAATTTGGTACAATGCACTTATTGTGTACATACATGTTTTTACATTGTACTTATATTTTAAAAATACCTGCATGTAATTACATCTGTAATTAATTTGTAATGACACAGTTGCCCATCCCTTACACCTTAACCCACCCTTAAACCTTCCCATACCACCAAACCTGTCCCTAACCTTACCCGTATCCCACCTCAATAGCAGCAAAAGTGCTTTGCAATACAATATGAACACAACAAGTACATTGCACTTAATTTTTGATGTAAGTACATAGTAGTTAAGGCCACTTAATATAAAGTGGGGCCGATTAAATCTTTCCTAAACAACTTCAATAACAAAGTCAGCTGAATAAACGACTCAATGACACATTTTTTGTCAGTATTGAACATCCCTTATGGTAAATAAATATGGAAGCATATGGGTAGCAACATTTAATTTGAAATATGCAAAATGGCAATGTAGTTCTGTATTTTAATTTACATTTTACCATACATGTCCAAAATTTAGTGCAAAATGAAAATGCAGTTATATAATTGACATTTGCCATTTTCTACTCTAGTTTTAATATGCAAATTAAAAACATATTTATAAGTTGCAAAATGAAAATGAAAATGTATTATTACCTAAATTGATTAGATATGTTTAACATGTCCAAGCACAAACTGTAGCAAAATGATCATTTAAATGCTGTTTTTCCTATTTAGACTTAGGGGCAGGACACATGGTATTGCATTTTCATCATAATACCACGTGATAATTGTAGCAAAATGCAGTGAGAATTTCAGAATGCATTCTGAGCCAAAGGTGCAGCAAAAGGGTAGCAAAATGGTGGTTTAAATGTCTTTTATTCTTCTTAAATGCATTGATACTTACATATAAGATGTTTCAATAGCATTTTCATTTAATATCCCGCGATGAATTTAGTTTAAGTCAATGTGGAAAGCGTTTGGTTGACGGTGAATATTGACGTATTTCGCATCCTGTTGCCGAGCCCCGACCTTGAGGTAGCCTAACGATTGACAGGTCGGGGGCGTGTTGCATTTTCAAATGCATTTCAAATCCACATTGACTTTATATTCATCATGGGGTATTAAATGAAAATGCAATTGAAACGTCTTTTCAAAAAGATTTTTAAATGTGAAAGGCATTTATCTATCTATATATCTATATATCTATCTGTTTATTTATTTATACATACTGAAACAGATTTTATAAGAATCTGAATCAATAAGCAGAATCAGAATCACTAAAATTAA
>NW_015515780.1:0-835 GCF_001515645.1 Sinocyclocheilus grahami | reverse complement strand
GCATGGGTGTATGAGATATTGAACAGCAGTATTTTAGCTCAAAATTATGAGAAGCGAAAACAATTCTTCAAACAGGATGAGTCAATTCATCCAACCAACACAACACCTGAGAGCAAGAAAAAGTATAAAAGCTATGACCAAGGTCATCATGCTGCTGCTGCCAATCACAGGCGTGTCAGGATGCCTTTAATGACACCTTTGTGCTCAGCAACATGTCACCACAGTATAAGGAGGTAAACCGCGGCATCTGGAAATCGTTGGAGAATTGTTGTCGGAAACAAGCACACGACAGTGCAAATAAGAACGGTAATGTCCATGTATACACTGGACCACTTTACCTACCTAGCGGTCAGGATTCAGAGCATGTGAATTATGAGATGTTGGGAGGAAAAGCAGTGCCAACTCACTTCTTTAAGGTGATAATTGTGGAGAATAAGGATGGGGCAGTATTAAAGTTAGAATGCTAAAAATAGATTTGAGTGAGTGCAAGTCGACAATTGAACAGATTCAGCAAGACTCTGGGCTGATCTTCACAGAAAGTTGTCTCAATTTGAGAGAGATAAAAAGGAGCGTGACATGGACGGGGAATGATCAAGATGAATATCTAACTGAAGCTGAGATAAAAGTCACAGTAAGCACTGACTCTTAATGTTGACTGTGCTTACATCTGACGTGTACACTAAATGTGTGTATGTGTGTGCATTACCCTCATGACACTGAAACACAGTGAGTTGTGTTTGGTCTTTATGAGTGTTTTGAAGGATCAAAACATCCTCAATAGCAGCATCTTTGTTGTTTTCTTATTTTTGTTGTTACGTTTTTATTAATTAAAATG
>NW_015515779.1:21721-22362 GCF_001515645.1 Sinocyclocheilus grahami | reverse complement strand
TGTGGTGGTCTACCCCCTTAAAAGTGTGTGTGCGCCTGTAAATCTCAGCCTCCCTCCACTTCAGTCTCTAAGCCTGCTGGCATTTGGTGCACAATGATCTAAAACAACTGTGACCCAACTGCAGTTGCAACTTTGATTCCAGGAATCCCTGTTTCAATCGGGATGATCTGACTTAACTCTACTGTTTCGCAACAACCGATAAATATGCAGATAAATATATGCATGCATAAAAGTCTGGCTCGTTTCTGAGATTGTGTTGCTGAATTATTGTGGTTATTTCACAGCAATTTTAATCTTCCTAAATGTTGCGTATGTATAATAGGATTTAAAATGTTACAGCAGGCACCCTCCAATTTCATTATCTCTCACGTTTTATCTGTCTGTCAACGTTTTTTTTATGCACAGTCCTGCAAGTGAGGCTGTACATAACCCAGCTGCCACACTTATGAAGCGTCCCAGAATAGCCCTCAACTGGCTTGCTATATCTAACCAAAGTGCAAGAAAGTTGCCGTCATCAATGTAACACTCTATGCTTTGCCAAAAGATAGCTGCATGCAGTCCCATCAATGACAATCATTTGTAGTAATTCCACTAAAATGCTATGAGATTTGATAATAATAGCAGTAACAGGTTTCAAAGTT
>NW_015515779.1:19448-20299 GCF_001515645.1 Sinocyclocheilus grahami | reverse complement strand
GAGAAACATGTTCATTCTTAATTATTACTGCCTTCATTAAAAACTTAGGTGTTAAGTTGATGCATACTTGTGCACGTTTGTTATGATTACAGCAGTTACAGAGCTGATAATGTCACCATTAGCACTAAACATCATTTTGATAATCAGTTTGAAAGACAGTGTAAAATTAACTCACTAACTGCTTGCATAAATTACTCAAATTTTTACATAACATGTATTTATTATAAAGTGAGAAATTTACACAAGTTAAGAATAAAACCTGTAGCAAATGTAATGGTCAAGAATGAAAATAAACAAAAAATCAAATAAAATGCATTTCCACTTATACAAATCATCTAAAAACATAATTTTTAATGATGTTATATTTGTTTTTTACTGCTGTTACTGTTTTGAATTGTTGAAAAGCAGAAAAAAATAATGATTTAAAGTCAGTTCTGTAGCTAAATTGATTGAAAATTTAAAAGTAACTAGATTATTTTGTATTAAAAAGAAAAGACTATCGATCAGTTTCAGATCAGTGCCCTCCACTTAGCCTGCATAACTTAAAGTTGCTACAAAAATAACTAAGCTTGGGTTTGGGTAAAGATAAAAATGTGGCTTGCCCTTTTGTGTCAGTTTGGGGACACAGTGAGCACCAATAGGCGCTGGAGGAGGTGACACATGATAATTTCTGTGACCGTGACCTTGGAGGAGATGATAAAAGGAGTTTGGCCACTCCACCCATTCAGTCCGTGTTAAGGTCAGTTAGCACATTATGACTGGATACCTTAACTCATTTCATTTACTTGACCATTTGTTTATAATACTACAATAATGACATAAATCATAAAATGCCATCAAATTAGTATCTT
>NW_015515779.1:17174-19438 GCF_001515645.1 Sinocyclocheilus grahami | reverse complement strand
AATAGTAATTATTCCTGCAATGTTTACACGTTTATTTGTACTGATTTTTTGTCAACATAATACTATATTTTTTGTTTCTTTTTAATGATTTCATTTTAAGTGTAAACTAAAATATTTGTCTTCTTCTAAGGTATCTGGAAAGTTCTACGTTCAGTAAGTAAGGGAGCGTTGGATTTATCATGTCGAGACTGTTGGATATGAAGGAGTTTGGAGAAGCGGCTCCGTTTCTGCGCAAAACCGACCTGGAGCTGCTGGCAGCGCAAACTGTGGCGTTTGATGGTACTTGAAATACATTTTCAAGTGACTTCAACAAATGTTTTACGGCGGATACAAACACTTCAGTTCTCTTTGAAATGCTTGCCATCTCGTTTACGCGGCGTCTTTTGGGTGTTCGTAATTGCACGTTAGGTTCTTAACTTGTTAATGTTGATAAATTTAGCATAGATAAATTTGGCATTGAATGATTGGATTTATAACAATCTAACCAACGAAAAACTTTGGATAATGACTGGACATAGACTGGATAATGATCACTGACAAGCCTCCCTTGTGCGCAGGAAAGAAACGCGCTTGGATACCAGATGAAAAGGACGCGTACATTGAGGTGGAAATCAGGGAGATTGATGGTGACAAAGTCATCGTTGAGACCAAGGACGGGAAGGTAAGGCTTTTTAGTTTAATTTAATTTATCGTGTCAAAACAATTGACATCCGAATTGAATGATTAGTGGATATGCCAAAACGGACTTTTGCTTCATTATTAACAGTGTTTCTGATTGGATTAGATCTCTGTTAATGAAATGAAACTATAATAATGATTTTTCTATAATGACGATTGTGGTAATACATAAATATACCGACATGAAATATTGTTTTGAGTTTATACTATTTTACATGTAGATTAGCCTACTTTAAAGTTTTTAAATAAGAAAAATAGCTCATTACAATGTAAAAGACGAAGACATTTAATTACATGCCTTCAGTAGTAGCAGTATTAGGCTAATATTAATCTGCAATCCAAGTTGGACTAGTTGGACGATGGACTAGTTAACTATCATGTTGGTCTGCAATGTAGATCTAACTTGTCTTTCTCTAGGCCTATTTTAAGTTTTCATCATCCACTCTGTATCTTACCGGTTCGATGTTATTCTGATCAACGTTTTGGTTTTCTTCTAAGCTTCTAGCCGTTTATTAACTTTTACCATGTTTACCGATATATTAAAAATAATAGCTTCCACTGAGGCTATTTGTCATTACAAGCGGTAGTAGTAACCGTTTGAAGTCGCCAGGTGGCGCTACTAACTATTTTTACGTGCGCTAGAATGAAAAATACAGGGACGGCGGAGTGATATGAAAGTAGCGCCAGTTTGTTGACATGAACTGGTGATCCAGTTTAGCGGTCATTTAAAATTAAAAACATATTTGACAGCTCAGTGTGCGATTGACCAATCAGAACCAAATATTGCTTTTAATAATGGATCTTTTTTCTGTAACCCTGCTTATTGCCTCTAAATCCTGCAGTGCTTAACTGTGAAGGAAGATGACATTCAACAGATGAACCCTCCTAAATTTGACATGATAGAGGACATGGCCATGCTCACACACCTGAATGAAGCTTCAGTGCTCTATAATCTGCGGAGGCGCTACAGCAATTGGATGATCTATGTTGGTACCATCACATCACAGCTCAAAGCAAAGAAACGATCTGCCCTTTCTCACTAATCTTTGATGCCACAAATAACCTGACCAGAGCATTAAACATAGAGGGGCGGCACTATTCATAGGACTTTACGGTCACAGTAATGAATTTAACACTTGCCTTTGCCAAGGGACAAATACAAGTGAATTCCCTAGAGGCATGACCTTTATAAGTGCCACAGTCAAAAGTAGCCTACCTCATAAAGTCATCTCTGGGAAGTTATGTTTTCCTGAAGAGCTTTTAAACAGATCCTGTACATGGGAAAACTCAAATTTGGAAGTCCATATATATATAAAAGAAAAGTTAATAGTAAAATTGGCATTTAAAATAGTCTCATTAGGAGATATAACAGCACACTCTTATGGCAATGTGTAACTATTTTACGTTTTTGGCGAATTGGTGGGTAATTCATATACATTTTTACAATCTCACACATATGTTTTTGTACAGTCTGCTTACACCCCACTGACGGGTATGTTTGGATTTCTTTTTTCTAAAAATCGTACATTTTTGGACAAATCAAATTGTATGAATTCATGCAAAATGCCAGCTCATTAAAATAGTTA
>NW_015515779.1:2064-2672 GCF_001515645.1 Sinocyclocheilus grahami | reverse complement strand
ATATCCCAAAGTGCGACCGCTTGTCTGCACTGGTTTAGATAAAGCCACGTGGAGGAGAGATAGCCGAGCAAAGGTATGCTGTGACAGGGCATAAATAGAAAACCAGCTAAAGATGCTGGTATCCCCAGCTAGGGCCAAAGGCCATGACTTAACCCACCGAAAGACAGTCTATTGTCTGAAGCCACAGGGGTAGGAGCAGAGTCTCTTAACCCCCCACTTGCTAAAAGACTAATTGACTCATACATTCATTGCCTGTTTGTGTTGGGCTCTGCTCAGTGTATCGAGTGAGATTACTGAAGAGCTGAGGTATTAACTCGTGTCTCCTCAATATGCTTTCCCGTCTCCCATCGGATGGATGGATGACTCGCGACAGAGACAGCACAAGTGCTGAAAGGTTTTGCGGATGCTTAGCTGACATCCAAGTGTTGAACTCAATGGAGTGGCTGCTGCTAACTGGCACCAGTGAATTCTCCTTTAAAGGGCGTTGGTGGACACCGGCACTATATTATTTGAAACACTGACATGCTTGACTAATTTTCCTATTACCACTTGCAAGGCTGGGTGTTTATTTGAATTATCAGGACTTATATAACAAATTAGGTATGTAT
>NW_015515779.1:0-421 GCF_001515645.1 Sinocyclocheilus grahami | reverse complement strand
CTTATTTTGGCACGTATTTTTAGCATCCCATATCATGTCAAGCACAAGGGACCCTTTACTTTAGTCTAGGATTGCATTTACTGTGGCCACACACATACAATGCTTCCCTCCACTGGCGTTTACAACAAAGGATTCCACAAACAAGCAATTAGAGTAAGGGAGAAGACTGAACATATGGCCATTATGTTCACCTAATACTTGTCCTGCATGTCGAGGAGCGAATTGTTGACGAGTTATTGAAGAGATGTTAAAGAGCCAATGGTAAGGGTGTTGCTTGTTGCCGCTGAGTGGATCTCTGTAACCTTTATCCAAGCAGGGACCAGGGGGAATTTACAGTGGCCACAGCCACTCAGATGATTGTTGGTATTGAAAACAAAATATAGCCTAAACTCTGAAAAAAATAATGAACTGAGAAAACTTT
>NW_015515778.1:2076-3311 GCF_001515645.1 Sinocyclocheilus grahami | reverse complement strand
ATAGTTGTAGAAAACTTAGTACAGTATTGGGTAATTTGTTTATATTACAATAGTTGTTATTACCACAGCAACTATAGAATTACCCCAACAAATTAATTCAAGTACTTTACTATAGTATGGTTCAAATACACTTTAGTATTTACTATAAATTACTATAGTATTTTTTTCATGTGCGATGTATCATATTAGTTCCCTTTTGGGTTGTAAAATTACTACCAGAAATGCGCATTGGCATTGAAATATTGTTTATTTAACCAAATTATCTTTAATTTCTCCTTGACAGGGGGTTCAGTCAATGGAGTCGTCAAACCAGATGACAAGACATCGCCAAGAGCAAGAAAATCTAAAGCCTCGTAAGAGGAAACCGAGAGCAGCTGCCCAAAATGTGATGCTCTGTTTCCACTCTGAACTTCAGAAGAGAAGCAGATTTGATAACTGCGAAAAGAACCACAGGAACAAACTAAGGAACTTAGTTGTACGGCATGGTTCAGGTTTTATTTGTCTCCTGTTTTTCCTGTCTGGATCTTTAAAATGAACTCTAGATTTATAATCAATCATTATATCCATATGCTTGTGACTTTTAGCAAGACTGAGAGGTTTTCTGAGGGTTTTGTGATCGACGTGAAGAGAAGACGTTGAAGCATTTATCCGGCCCTGAACACGATTAAACCCTATTCTGTGTGATTTCTGCGCTTCCTATGAAACACGTGGTGTGGACCGACGCGTTTGAGAAGTGTGCTTCGTTAACGGTTCCCCTTTAGCCCCTCGGTCCTGTACGCTACTATGAAGCTCAGTGAGACGAGGCTGAGGTGGCGAAGGACTGCTACACCACTCGTTTTTACGTAGCTTTTAAACGACCTGAGCTGTGCGCTTTTACATGTCGATACTGAGAGCAACTGAATTTAGTGTGGCGTTTGCGTGTGAATGTTGAGAATCGTTTTATAATTGCTTGTAGCGGCAATGTTTGAGGCGGAGCTGTTTGTGAGAGCGCCATCTGAAGGCTTGGATGATGCAGTGTTGATCTGGTTTTCGGTGGCGTTTGTTGAGTTTTTTCATGGACTGTGGTTGAGGTGATTAGATGATGGCTCCCCATGCAGGCTTGGATGATCTGTTTCTTTAAGGATTGATAAATGCCTTTATTGCAGAGGGGTTCACATGCTTACCCAGGACTATTAAAGAGCCTAACTGGCCAGGTTTGGGGCCTTGGTGCTTATCCTGGCTACCTTACGGTTATC
>NW_015515778.1:0-561 GCF_001515645.1 Sinocyclocheilus grahami | reverse complement strand
CACACACACACACACACTGTGGGATCATACAGATTCATAGACACACACTCGTGCTGTGTACCAGTTGCCAGATTATATGAAAGGGACTTGCTGCTCTCTCCCAGTTACTTTGTATTGTGTGTACAAGTTAGAAATCATACTTGGTTTGTAGGTCAAGTGCCTGAATCTGGCTGCAGAACCGGGTCCGAATCAGTCAATGGTTTGCTTTAGTTCGGTGCATTAGTGAAAGAGCCCAGAGAAAAGGACTCAACAGAAACCTTCGCCGTGACCTTCGTAACACACACAGAGGTCATTCTCAGTTTCTAGGATATGTACCTGCGGATAGTGACGGTTAATGTGGTGTTGAAATAACACTCTGTATAAATTCTTGAAACTCAAGTCGGTGCTGGTTCTTCTCTAACAGATGTCTGGAGGACTGAACGGAGGATAAATACTAAAATCTCCCACAAAAATGTTGGTTTTGTTTTTGTTCCAAACCTCTGATTAAGCCCCATTTCAAAGCAGAATGCTTTTTTCTTCGTCAAGAGGTTTTTTGTTTTGTTTTCCATTTAGTTTATATGA
>NW_015515777.1:1800-5181 GCF_001515645.1 Sinocyclocheilus grahami | reverse complement strand
TACAAAACCTGTCACTAGGGCAGTAATTTATAATTTAGGTACTAATATGCACACTTTAGGTACGAATGTTCGTACCTGGAGTGTACATACTAATACCTAAGTGGTATATTTTTACTTTCAATATAATCTATAAAATGGGCAAAAAAAGTACTTACAAGCACTGAATGTACAAAAATCACTGATTATAATATGGCTTAATATGATAAAAGGTAATGTGTAGAAGTGTTACATCTAACTATTCTAAACGGATTTCTATAATTAAAATACCTAAACTGCTACAAAAAATAAAACTGAATTTCACAACGAGATAATCTTGATAAATCAAGATTATAGTAATAAATTCTGTCATACACATATCTAACAATTATAAACATTTTATAAGCTCTGCGGCACTGTAATTCACACAGAAACATACAACAAAAACATGCGTGCAAAAAGTATCCCAAAGATATTAAAACAGACATTACATAAAACTGAGATTTATAGGCCTCATAATTCATGTTAATGAGATACAGATTGAGCAGATTGAAACCATGATGAATAATTCAATGCTAGTTATGCAAATAAATTAATGATCATTTTCCTTTATTGTCATCTGATTTATGCCCTGTCTGTGTTCCACGTTACTCATCGGCCCATACATATACATGTGCAGGAATTCACAGAACTTCGTCAGGCTGCCTAACATCAACACGCCATGGCAGATCATATAAAGCAGGCACATCTGAAGTTCATTTGATATATGAACGTGACTAAAAACAGCATTTCTCTCATATGTCACATTTGCAGTGAGAAGTAAAAGTGTGCCAATTTATGATTTTTTATTTGCAATTTTTCAGTATTATTCATACTAACATAATGAGTTCTTTCAAGTTTGTTTTTTTCTCTTCCAAATATGATGGACACACAAATTAACTCCAAATTTTGCCACAGTTTCTTTGCTTTACCAAAGTGTTGCATCAACTGTTTGTCCAATCGTTGCATGTGAAGTTACACGTCCAAACCAGCATGACCTGACTGCCACTGACTGATCTGAAGATATCAAAGAGGAACTCTTTTGTCTTTTGTTTCTAAAATATATTCTACACCGAGTACACTGGGAACGCAGAGGAGGAGGAGAGGACAGCAGAAAGAGAGAGCAGAGGTATCATGCAAGTTCCTGGCTAATCTATTTATAGCTGCACCTAGGGCAAAAGATGTTTTTAGAGAGCGACCTAGATAGACATATTGATGAGACTTTGTTGGTCTATTTACAAGTTACAGTATATGTTCTTTGTTGAATAATAATGTAAGATTGTAAAGACAAATACATTTTTAAGTTATTATATTCTGAGACCAATGTTTGAATGTGGGGGAATAAAATGCACAAAACTGCAAAATGAAAATTGCATCAGGCTTTCAAGACTTTGTCTGCTTATTAGCAGTCTCGTATCCTGGTCTCATTTTTACTATGACCAATATAATTTTGAGTAATTGTAGGAGACCTCAACGTGCATTGGAAAGGAAAGGATGAATACCAGGGTTGTGCGTCATTTAGAACTGAATTGAGAATGCCTTTTAAATTCAAATTCAATTCCTGAGTTTAAATATAATTTGAAATGAGGTAGGAAACATGGAATTGAATGGATATTGAATTAAAATTCAAGTTAATATCATCAAGCTATACTGTAAATATTTACTTGACATAAATAGACAGACAGACACCCATGAATTAAAAGAGAAACAATTCTTAAATTCTGAAGTTTGCCTAATTCTTAACGGATTAAGATGACCAGTACAGACAAAAAAAATCCCAAAACAAAACAACCAAAATAAAACAAAAACAAAACACACAAACAACAAAACAACCAAACCAAATAAAAACAAAAAACAAAACACCAAAATAAATGTGCATTTCTTTTATGTAGAATTCAACTGCATCACATCAAGTCTGATTCACTGTTCTGTGAAAACGATCCCAGTCAGCTGTCCATCAAAAAATGTGTGCGATCCAAAGACTAAACGGATTTCTGAGTCCAACTTGATAGATCTATCCCGCCATTTTTGAGTTAAGACTACAGCAGCTTCCTTGAGTTTTATCTTCCATAAAAAATGGCCTCAATTCCACCCTGTCTGGACAATCGCAGAGCAATTACTCAGCCATAGTGTACCTCTCGGGCACTTGAAGAAAATTCCCATAGATGCCCAGGCAAACCTTTAAAGCTGTCTGTAGCATTTGCCTTCTGCATTGTAAATTCATTGATTTCTGTAAAGTGCATGTTTGGAAAATTAACTGCACTGTTCCCCAAGGGTACTGACTTACACACACTTTGTCTTTCTCAGTAGTGGCTGAAGAAATTAGTACTGATGGTAGAGCAAACATTCACGCCATCATATCCAGACACATTTCTGCGCCCTCAAGAGATCCAAATGCACTTTCTCTGTTTACTACATTTTTCATTCTGTGGAGAGGTTTAATTCCATTGTGCTGTGCCCCCCAGGACCACCATAAAGTCTAGCTTAAATGTCAAAATCACTCTCAACATATGCCAGAAACACATTTACCTTTATTTTGGCCCTGTAACTGGCCTATTGATTTTTTGTGGTTTGCTTTGTATAGTGGCAATCTTAGATATTGTTCTAGCAGCGCAGTGTTCAAAAGATCAACTGTACAACAGAAACTCGCCTGTAACCGAGAGAATGACATCTCATTCTCACTCTTTAACGCTGTGAAATGCTGTATTTAGAAAAAACACTTGGAGAACGGCTACGGGCCAGCAGTTCATTTCAAATCAATTCAGAAAGAAAGTCATGCTTTAGGGAAATTTAAGCGCATTCATGGGTTTTCTTCTTCTAAAATAACTTGCTTAGACTTTGCTTCACCAAATTACCTTCAGTGATTTGACAAATTTAGCCTCAAGAATCCATTTATTAGTCCATTGTCAGGAAATTGGGCTAGGATGGTTCAATTTCCTAAGTGATGTGGAAATTTAGTCTTCATGTTCTACACTGACATTTTGGCTCTCTACAATTAATTCATTGCTACCAATGGCTGTTTTGTGTCATACTCAATAAACATCATAAACCATAGCGCATAGTTCCTAATTAGCTGTAATTTTTCCAGCGAAAACTAATTGAGTTTGTTCAAACTATTGCTTCTTCAGAGAACATTAGTGGAACAAATGTGGAAAAAGCTCTTATTATCAGACATACCACAGATGGTGAGTGTTTATCTTACTAACCTTTAGGGGCTCGCAGCTCATTTTGGAACAGAGCAAAGCAAAATGTAGGTTATTTGGGAAATGTTTTCAGAATACACATTTCAAGGACTTTTTGTCTGGCATTATGTTGCCTGTGGTAATGTATCTGTATGTTATTGTAGTCACTGATACCATAGGGGAG
>NW_015515777.1:0-696 GCF_001515645.1 Sinocyclocheilus grahami | reverse complement strand
TGACATTGTTGATGCTGTCCTTACAGGAAAACCCATCAGGGCATGATTGGATCAAGCAGTCATTGTAATTATAGTCACAGTTTCCCCCCTGAAACACAAAATAAAGACTTTTCTCACAATACAAATCTTTTCTCTAAGTGTTTTTGAAATGCCTGCTGGGATATGGTTTGATGCCACATTCAACCATATTGTCAGTACAATAATAAGGCAGTCAGGGTTTCTGAAATAATTGCACTAGTATGTGGCATTATGGTGAGGAAGTAATATGTTTGATGCAATATGTTGAAATAAGTGCAGTGTACACAACTAAAGGCTGGGGGCATTAGAATTCAAGCATGGTGCAAAACTCACATTGGGCTGAATATGAGTATAAATTACAGTAAGCCCAGCAAGAGCAACTATGTTTTCAGCTGTACCATCATCTACATATGTACTAGTGACAATAGCTTTGAGACTTCATGAGTAATGACATATTTTTCCTATATGAAATTTATGGAGATTTTATGGAAATGTAGTACATATCACACCCTGTGCATTTTGGTTTTTAGGTGTTGATGTGAACCTATTCATAGCATTGATTCACAGCATTGAGCGTCTTACAAAACGTTTGGTTACCAATGTCACTGTAAAAATCCAATATTCACAGTTGTTTCTGACTAATTTCCGTTATATACTGTATATATATATATATATATA
>NW_015515776.1:4666-5181 GCF_001515645.1 Sinocyclocheilus grahami | reverse complement strand
GAAGACTGAACAGGAGAGCACTGCCCATGCCAGTATCCCAAGTCCATGATGTAGTTGTTGTTTTTTGTCTTTTTCTTTTTAAATACAGTAACTAGACAGTTGAGGCTCTAAGGCTGTGGAGGAGGTGCAGAAGGCAATCTGGTTATAGTGTCACTTCATGCTGCAGCATGCTGTGAATGGGCATCTGCTCTCAGACGGCAGGCGAGGGGGCGTCGGGGTCAGGCTCGTTGTTGCTGTAGTGGTGGCCGGGGGGAGGGTGGTTGGGAAGAATGTCCAGTTCATCCACTTGTGGTCCAGGGTTCATCACCACAAGCTGGTCCTGGGGAATGTCTGCCGCAGCTGCTGCCAGGTTCGTGATGGACTTGCTCTTCACGCACTGGAAGTCCACGTGTCGACTCTTGCCTTCCTCCTTCTCCCAGGACATGCGGATGAAGGGTCTTTGGACGTAGTTGTAGATGACTTCAGGTCGGCCGCCGGGGCGCTTTTTCACTTTCTCTTTGTATGTTGGATAACCT
>NW_015515776.1:2564-3100 GCF_001515645.1 Sinocyclocheilus grahami | reverse complement strand
CTGAGCGCTTGCCACCATCAGAGGAAGCACCATCTCCTCCAGATAAAACTCAAACTGCCGTCGAGCGCCGTCATTGGACAGTTCATGCATCAGGGCACCTGAAGAGACAAACCTGGTCAATAAACAAAAAACCTGAGGAAAACCAAAGCAGGAAAATCTGGCATTTTGTGAAATACGAGGCAGAAAGCATTGTTAAAATACCACAGTTGTCAGATCACAGAACTGACATGTACACTGACAGAAGATAAAAGGAATAGTTCATCCAAAAATCCTCTATCCTCTAAAATGCCTTGATGGATTTGTTTCTTACAAACACAAAGCGTTGCACAAGACATTCATTGATAGACTGGAGCCATGTGGATTACTTGTGAATTACTGCGATGTTTTTATCAGCTGTTTGGACTAATTCCGACGGCACTCATTCACTGCAGAGGATGAAAAGTCTGTAACATAGTTTGGTTAACATTTTTCAATGGTAGTGTAAAAAACACAATTTTTTTACCCTGTCAAAAACAGCTCTTTTCAGATCAAGCCGT
>NW_015515776.1:0-1017 GCF_001515645.1 Sinocyclocheilus grahami | reverse complement strand
CTATTTATTGGTTAGCATCCAATTCATGAAAATAATTCAGTTTATCATATCAGATTTTTAGTATCAGAAACATATGCACGTCCAGTTGACACGTTTGAGCCGAAGTGCTCACAAAGGTGATGCAGATTCAAATCCCATTCCTCATCCCCTCTTCCACAAAAATAATGATTATTGTATTGCATTTAAACTGGTCCTGCAAATAGCATGCTCCTCTGTTCAAGCTCTCACACTCAACACATCCTCTCTCAGGATTACTAGTCAGTGTCATTGTTTGAATGCACTCATCTGATTTCATCGATTGTATACAGCAGCACAATGAACAGTGTCCTGAGACACATAACAGACACTGCAGTGAAAGATCATTACAGCAGGATATACAGCAAAGCTGGTGAAAGGGTATGGTGAAAGTAATGCTGTACTTAACGTTATTATTTAAAAGCTGTTGCTGGAAGCTCATTAGGAGATGTTCCCAGAGCCGAAGCAGCCCACAGTGAACGCCTGTGACTAAACCACAGACCTATCTCAAACACTAATTTACCCATACAAATAAACTATTAGACTTTATCAGTGCACTGTCTACAAATTAATAAATATAAAATGTTGTCATTTGTCCTGCTACCCAAACACAACAGTCTTCTTGGGATTCACTTGATAAAAGACGCTTAGGATAAAATATTTCTTTCTGAAACCAAAGCTAAGGATTTGTGACAGACTGGAGCTTAAGTGGGTCGCATATCGGACAAAAACCACCATGCTGTGCCGCACCACAGGTAGGACAATGAACAGGTATCATACATACAATGAATCATTCTGTACATGTATTTTGTCTGCCTTCAGCACTGACCAGCTTTCATGTGTGCAGTGAGAAAGTAAAGGTGAGATGTTGAGTGACCTACCAGAATGGCTCTAAACACAGTGGAGCTGATGCCCTCTGCCACCTCATATTCTCCTTTCTCATTGGGCCGGGTGAAATTATGTTCCCGTCCAGATCCAAACATTCTACCCAAAAAAAAAAAA
>NW_015515775.1:3745-5181 GCF_001515645.1 Sinocyclocheilus grahami | reverse complement strand
ATCAACAAAAGATATTGATCCAGGAACATGTCTTACTTGGCAAAAATCACGGCGACCCAATTACAGTAACGTGAGTAAATGTAGTTCGTTACTTTCCACCTCTGGTTTTTATTGTTCATCAGCTGTATAAAAATCCTTCTGAAAGTGATTCCAATGATTATTAAAATGTTATAGTTACATTTATTGTTATAACTTTCATCCTTGGTGTGAACATGCCACTGTGTCTCTCACTGAGTCACATGGACGTGTTACCTGGAGGGCCATGGGCTGAACACTTGAGACTGTGGAGAGTGAAGTGGAGGACAAAGACGAGAAGAAAGAGAAGTCCACAGCAGAGCTGGAGCTTGTCTCTGTCACTGGAGGGTGAACTGCAGGCTAAAAAAATCAGAGCAGAGACATTACTACTGCTATGACTACTAATAATCTCCTATAGTCATGGCAGTTCATATTGTACGCATATGTGTGATCGACTGTAAAGCAACTTCAATTAGTAGGGAAATGTTGTTTTCAGTAGATTTAATGTTACTCTTGTCATGTTTTACCTGCAAAGGGGTGTATGTTCTGTCTTTCGCTCTGTTGCTTTGGCATAGCTGACAGCGCCAGGTACCACTGAAAACAAACACATTAATACAGAGCAGTGATTCTCAACTGTTTTGACTCGAAGGCTCCCCATTGTCCAAAGCAATTTTCAAACCCCACCACAAGATATAAGATATTTCCACCTGTATTTTATAATTATAACAAACTACTTGTTTTTTAAACAACCAAACATAACCAACAAGAAATAACAGTTATTTAGTGGATTCTTTTTATTTTTTATGTATGATTTTATGCATTTTTGTTTAGCGAATTTATTAAGTGAATTACTGTATTTTATTAAAATGTTTATTGTATCAATAAAAATATATCCATTTGGATAATTTGACATCATCCATAAAATTACAGACAAATCAATAATATTAATCTGTAATTTTAAAGATTTATTAATAATATTACACTTTTAATTAATAATATAACTCAGATTAATTGTAAGTCATCCTACTGCTCCAGGGAAAGTTTTCTAGGCCCCCTAGTGGGTATTGGCCCTCTGGTTGAGACCCACTGGTGTCTAAAAACCACACTAAACTGGGATTTCAAATCTCATTTAAACCTGGAGATGAACATAAATCAGACAAGTAAATTTGTGACATTGAAAATGAACTGAAAATTTGGACAAAATTATTTTATATTTCATTTGAATTACTGGTGTTCTATGTAGATTATCAACACTGACTTAAGCTTGACACAGCTAAAGATGATGAGTGCAGTCATAGGTCAGCGCTAGGTTTGGTAGGGTCAGTGGCCTGTGCGTCACATGACTAACTGTACCTGGGTATGGAGGTAAGGGGCGGCACTAGGCAGGTGAGATGGAAGGCGCGAGGACATCCATCACAGCA